>NC_080050.1:32215569-32453069 GCF_026212465.1 Amaranthus tricolor | reverse complement strand
ACAAAAAAAACAATACATTCTTATTCAACATGTCTTTTCAAATTTTTGATATTTTCTTTTGTAAAAATAATTTTTTTTAATTTTCTTTTATACTCATACACATATTTCCTTTCTTTTCCAAAGAAATATAATTAAGTACACAAAACCAAAAACAAAAATATCATAAAATTTTGATGTCAAAACAAAATTTGTTGAAAATTAGAACATTTTGCAATTTAATTCCTATATTCAAATGTCGGTTGTGGTTTTCTAGTGTCGAGACATGGGCCTCCATCACACGTGGATAAGTGAATTCCATAAATTGCAATTTCATTGACACAAAAAATATCAAGGTCGGATTATGAAACATGTTCATATCAATTGGGCTTTTGTGGTTTCTATCAATTTAAACGCATAAGCCTCAAATTGAAAATTTGAAATCTTTAAGTCAAAAAATTAAAAAAAATAAATTGAATAATTTAACTTTCAAACTTATTCAAAAAATAAGCGTGAAATTTTCAAACCTGAAATTTAGGGAGTTCCTGCGAACAGATCAAAAAAGACAAAATAGCTATTCGCAGTTAGTAACTGCGAATAGCTATTTTGACTTGTTCGCAGTTAGTAACTGCGAACAACATGCTTCAAAAAAACTGTCGACATAGTTGTTCGTAGTTACTAACTACGAACAGTTATTTTGTCTGTTTTGATCTGTTCGCAGTTACTAATTGTGAACAGCTCCAAACCTCAGGTTTGAAAATTTCACGCTTATTTTTGGAATAAATTTAAAAGTTAAATTATTTGATTCATTTTTTTAATTTTTTGACTTAAAGATTTCAAATTTTCCCTCAAATTCATCCATTGTCGTATGAATAACTCTTGATTGAGAATTTAGTCATGTCTCATACCAAGGGCCTCTTGGCTGCAATTTTTTTTAACGACTCGTTTTATATGAGAAACGTCTCACAATAAAATGGATTCATATAATAGCCCATTTTTTTAATTGATTACTTTAAAATTATAAGTAATCATTTTAAGGTTATAAGTAATTATTCTAAGACTATAAAAAGTAATTATATAAAAATTATAAGTGATCATTTTAAGACAAAAAATATATATTGGGCAAGCCCAATAGAAATGATCTCACTGTGAGACCATCTTATTTAAAAAAAGTGTTTTTTTTATGGGTATAATTTTATCATTTTTTATCTTTTTTAGAGTCTTATCATAATTTTTATGAACAAAATACAATAAGTAAAATAATATGATGATAAATTTAGTCATGTCTCGATTATAGTACAAATATCAATTTTTAAAAATTATCGTGGGTAAGATGCTCACTTAACGCCTTTTCCATAGTATGTGAAAAAAAAAACTCCAAACTAATGTTCAATTTTCCACTTCCATAACACTTGTTCAATGGTAGTATAAATTGTTACGTGTGTGTTTGCTAAAAAACTTTTTATTAGCTTTTTTAGATCGATTCTAAATTTATAATTTTTATTGTTTAAAACATAAAAATAACTTTTAAACCAACAAAAAATCTATTGGCTTTTAAATTTTTTTTTGATAAATAGACAACAAACGACATTTGATTTAACCAAATATCTCAATAATAACTAACTTAAATACTTACTTATCAAACCAAATTGATCAACAATCATTAATCATTAGCCAAATACAACCTATGGCCTTTTGGATTGCTTTAATAGTCATATGATATACTCATATTTAGGTCAATATATTGCTCATTTATCTATTCGAGTTTAGTACATAACATAAGTCAATTTTTTGACTAATATTAAGGGACCGAGAAAGTAATGATAATATTGTATATCTTTATTATACGCATTTTAAGATGAGATTTTCTCCTATTTACCCTTGCTATTTGTTTTCTGTTTCATCATCATTATCATAATTCATACCTGATGTATCTCGATCATAGGATTAGCTATGATCAGGGTGTGGGAAGGGAAGGACAGCGGCAGCTCATATCCCATAAAAAAGAGTGCGGCCAAAGAGTCCTTCGGCTCGAGGAAGATCTATAGATAAATCCTCAGAAAAAGGAAAAAAAACCAAAACAGACAAAAATACCTCTATAGATAAAAAAAAGAAATAAAAAATCAGCTAGGTAAAAACAAATAAAAAAGACATAAAAGGCATAGACAAAAACAAGAACGCACTAGAAAGCGAAAGAGTATAAATAGTCTAAAACATGGATAAGACGCCTCCAACTACCCCTATCCCTGGTCAGGTCTCAGAAAGGTGTATGTCATGCAAATCCTTCTTTGAGTCGATATATTAGACCATTTTTCTCTGAGTTTGCTTCATAACGTAAATCATCTTTTTGAATCTGACGTTGTACACTCCGCAGTGCAAAGGGAGTACTAATTATATATGCATTTTAAGATGAGGATTTTCATCAGCTACTTTTGTGAAAAACCATCTCTCGTTGAAACGACCTCAAACAAAAAGTTCATATTCTCATATTATGTATTATAGGACTATTTAACCCATATATAAGACACGCCTCTTGTGAGACCGTCTCATACAATATTTGTCTTTACCCAAGCTCTATATTATCTGTTTGAGTTGAGTCGAGTCTTGAGTATAAGTAATTTTTGGCAAATCATGTAAGCTAAGGCCTAATTAGAATTAAATTTTTGGTAATATAGCGGGCTGAAGTAACAGCCTTACAGGTCTGTCATGGGCCATGCTTGCAGGCCAAAGACTACCAGCCAAAATGTGGACCAAATAAGCCCTCAAAAGGTTTGTTAAAGACATTGGTCAGTATCACACCATGTGCAGGCTCAGGCCAGTCTAGCCAAGATACTTCCATTGTTCTGTTTTATTATTAATTATTAAAAGAGACTTTTTCAAATTCTACAATGAGACGATCTAATGGTGAGATTATCTCTGTTGGGCTGACTATGTACATTTAGTCTATTAAAATGATTACTTAGAATTTCAAAACGATCAATTAGAAAAATAACCTGATTATATGAATTTGTCTCATGATGATGAGACAATTTCATACAAGACAAGCTGAAAGACTAGACAAGAAAAGAAAAAAAAATGCATATCTTTGTGATAAAAAGACCATTATTGCAACACAAAAGAAATGGATCCGAGGAAAGAAAAGGCAAATGAGGTATAGAATGAAAACAAAGCAAAGGAGATACCGAGTATGAAAAAAGTAGAGGCCAATTAGACATCAATAGTTATTTTTTTGCCAAAAATAGTAATATGACGAGTAATTTAAATTTTAAACTACTAAAAAGGGAAGTATAGAAAATTTAATGAAAAGGGAAAAAAACATAATAAGCTACCAACTCTAATTTTAGGCATAGTTTATTTATTTTGAGACTTAGTCTTCACATGCTTAATGCTTTTTATACTATCAAAATTATAACATTGAAATAAAACCAAATCAATAGTCCTCTATTAGATTCAGATCCCATCTTATCATACATTTATGCCTGAACATCAGCTTATTATAAATTTAACATACTCACATCACATGTATTAAGCTGAACTGATTTATACTGAATTTTAGTACCCAAAACATGTAATGAAATTAACTATAGTTGTGTTTGGACATGACAAAACAAAGGAAAAAAAAGGAGCGGGATTTTATTTCATTCATTTGGATATCAAAAGGCAAAGAGAGCAAAATGAAAAGGAAGAAAGGAGAGAGATTTTCATTTCATTCATTTGGATATCAACGAAATGAAAGGGAATGGAATTGAATGAAGTAATTCATTCACATTATGTGAAAACAAATCCTTTCAGTATTGGTAAGATTTAGTAGATGATAACACACCAATCTCCTCTTCCCTTCCCTTCCCTTCCCTTCCTAAAATGTTATCCAAACAACAAACGCTCGCACAATTTTCCTAAGAGCCTTCATACACCATTCTCGCACAATTCCCTTTCTAAAATGTCATCCAAACAGCAAACGCTCGAACAATTTTCCTAAGAGCCTTTCTACACTAAACTAAATGCCGCCCCAAATAGCAAACGCTCGCACAATTTCCCTTCCTAAAATGTTATCCAAACAGCTACACGACAATAAATGCCGCCCGTAACAACAATGTAAAGGCCCTAATGCGAAAACCAATTACACAAACCCATAAATTAGTCTCAATAGTACAACAATAACATCATCAAAGCCTTACTACTCCATACTATGAAGAGTGTTTAGTTTAAGTTGTTAATACGAGAGCTTTTGGGTTAAATGTAGCAATCTCTACGAGACAGAAGACTAATCACAAGAGTTAAGGTCGGCTTCGAAAACCACCAACTCATTTCCACTAGTCGTCCACATGGATTTTCCTTATCCAATTCATTTTGAATTCCACCAACAGTCACTCTAGGTAATCTCATCAATTCTTCTTCTCCATTCATTTTTATTATCGATCAAATCCTTTAAAATAAAACTACAATTCTATAACCCTAAACAAGTTAACTAAGATCAAAAGCCGTATAGATTCAACTGAAATGGATTCAAGCACTGTAATGTAGAAGGGACAGACTTCAAAACAAGGATAGGATAAGACATTTTGCACAAATTAAGGGCTAGTACTTCTACATTTAATTTATCAACAAAATCAGATAATTTTGCCACCATTATATGGGTATCTATCTCAAATTAAAACAATAATAAGCAAATTAAATTAAATTAAATTAAATTAAATCAACCAGAATAAGCACAAATCCAAATTTAATATTTAATCATAAAGTGGGAACAAAAAATAATTAAAAGGCTAAAAGAAAAAAATTAAACCAAAAAAAAAAGTACTGAAGAACTTGATGAGAGGAGGAACACAAAATCACAACTATTTTTTTAAACCTAAAAAATAATTACCTCATCATCATCATAAAATTCAACGTCTCCCAGCAACCGTTGATGATAGTGACAACCAAATCAAACGGCTAGAAATCAAGAATCCGATTTGTCCACACAGTTAGCATCATGAGGCTTTCTACAGAGAATCATATGCATAGGGCTAAAAATTCCAGAATCCCCACCACGTGTAAGATAATCAGCGGTTTTAAAGAGCATCTCATGAACATCCACCGTTCCTTTCGGTGCAACCCCAATAGCAGCTAAGATAGTAACAACAATATGGTTCCTCCAATAAGCGATCCGACCCATTTTAAGTCTATCCCACCATGGTTTCGCGGGTGGGGCAGCCAAATCCCTTTCTTCAACAACTTCAAACCCTACTTTCTTAGCCGCAACGGATATATCCGCATAACTTCTCATACCCGGAAGTGCATCACCTCTTTCGATCCCTTGGATTACATCTCTATGTTCCGGATCTTCGTGATTGTATTTATCGGTCGTAACCCATTCGTAGGAGACGAACATGGATCCGGGTTTTATGACCCGGAAGATCTCGGAGTATACATCTTCTAGTCTTGGAGCATGACATGTAGCTTCGATTGAGTAAGCTCCGTCAAAGGTGTTGTCCTTGAATGGCATTTCAAGGAAATTACCACAAACGACGTCGCATAAGGAATCTAACCCAGCTTTTTTGTTGTGCATCTTTGCACGGTTGACTTGATACTCGTTAATGGTGATTCCGACGACATTCGCACGTGAGTGTGATGCAATCGCACGCATGGGCCCACCAACACCACACCCAACGTCGATGATTTTTTGACCTGGTTTTACTTTGATTAGATCGACAGCCATCTCTTCGTGGATAAGAGTTGCTTCTCGATGAGATTTTCCGGGGATTGACGGCGAAAAATGGAAGGATTGTCCCCACCCCCATTCGTAAATATCTGTGACAAGATTGTAGAATGTATCGACGAAATCAGGGACTTTTTCTGCCTTTTCGATTTCTTTTGGACGGCGGAAGAAAGACCAATACTGATTGTATTTGTCTTGGATTTTTTCCGAAGAAATTGAACCGCCGGTGAGATCAACGGCTCGTTTGCCTTTTTGTTCGGCTGGGCCGTGTATACAGATGAACCAGTAAAGGGATACGAAGAGGAGACCAAGTGTGCAGAGTAAAGTTATGGTATCCATGGTTATGGCCTATGGGGGTCTTTTTAGAGAGAGAATGGAAAAGGTGAGAGAGAGAAAGTAGTGAAAAGGGAAATAAATGGGTTTCAATTCAAGGGTTTTAAATGTCTTCCCCTTACTATCTCTATTACTTTTGTGATTCAAGAGAAAAAGACTCGTTCCTACTTCCTCCCTTTAGATGTTTTTTTTTTTTTAATTAATGAGACCATCTCACCAAAAGCGTGTTTTACATATGCGTAATGCATTAAATGTTATATTTTTTTTTCCTCTAAGAATGCATTTAAATTATTTGAGTGAAATTAAATTGAATGTGAAATTAAGTCCGATGATAACACAAAAATAACAAGTGGATAATAGAAATGAGTGGTTTAGATAGGAAGATATAATATGTTTGTGGATGAGATTTAAAAAAAGAAAGTGGGTCATTGCCAAAAGAGAAAGTGCAAAATAAGTGGGTCAAATTAAAATGAAAAAAGGTGTAAATTAAAAAGGACAAAGAAATTATAATAAATATGCTTCTTGTTTAAGGTCGTTTCACTAATAAAAGTTACAAATATTAAAGTAACAGGTATTTTGATATGCATTTTCTCCGTTCATTTTTACTTGTACTTATATGTGAAATTTACGTTTGCACTATTCATCATTTCATGGTAATTTATATATTTAAACTATTATATGAAAAAAAAAAAAAACAAAACATTGTTATGCATAATCTTGTTTTATTTCTCTCGCAACATATTTTCGTAATATCAAACACCTTATTTCATTGTGTTTGTCATAATTTTAATAATTTCCATGAAAGTTATTTGTGAATGATCATTTCTTCATATTTCTTAAGCTTATTTCATCACCATTCCAAGTACCAAATTTAAGAAAAATTACTTAGAAAAAGACACTTAAGTTGCCTAGAGAGAAGTATTAAGTTATTATGTTATTTTCTCTTAATGTACTTTTCATATTAGCAATTTCATCTTGTTATGACATTAGAGTCAGCATTAAAAAAAGTCATGAATTCGAATTTCAAATACCACTCACATAAAGTGAAATTTTGAGCGTAACAAGAGTATATCATCAATATGATTCGGTATTTTGTATAATCGGTGATTAGTTTCCGAATAATATAAAAGGATCTTTTATCTAATAATATATTTTACCTAGAGATTATGGGTAAAAAAGGGTAATGTGTATAGTCTTGTTAAGATCTAGCAAACATAACAAACATCCCTCAAACTTCATAAAATCACATCATAATTCAAATGTTAAACATTATTAGCATTTATTTACTCCATGTTAGTCGTATGGGGTGGCAATGTTTTGGCAAGCACGTGTCGTAGTAGTTGTTATGCTCTTGGCACTACTATGTCACACAGGTCACAACAACCGAACTGCAACTTCATTTAGTACGGACGTCTTTGTTTGCTTCATCCAACCACTCTGTCTTCCCTAACATTTGCCATAAGTACATTTAATAAACAGTTGATAGTTTATTATAGTGAATTATTAAATCAGTTGATTTAAATTGACGGTGAAAATAACTTGTTGTAAATTAAGTTATTATAGCACTAAGTTATTATAACTAGCTAAATTATCAATCATTAGCATTAAATAATTTGAAAATCCAACTATATTTATAATTAAATTATATAAGCTAAAATTATCCAAAGAGTTTTAATTAATATGACTAAAATGTAAAACAAAAGTACGTTAGGATCATACTCTCTTCATCCCATTTTTTCTCTCGTAAATTTTCACATATATTTACAAAGGAAATGTTTGGCAAACGATTGATAGTTGATTTCAGTGATTAATTTAACTAACTGATTTTATTAACTGGTTTAACTAGCTGATTTCCTTAACAGAATTAACCAGTTGATTTTGAACCCGCTACAAGGGGTGTAAGTCATTTGGTGAAAAACCAAACACCAAATCAAACCAAATCGAATAAGTAATTGGGTTTGACTATATTTTAAATTTGATTTGGTTTGGATTGAATTTTAATTATAATTTGGTGTTCGGTTTGGACTCGGTCTAGGGTCCAATATAAAACCGAAAAACTAAAAAAAAAAAAAAAAAAAAAAAAAAAAAGATGATAAAGGCATGCTATATCTTCCATTTGATTCATTTGAATTTTTGCCCTTATTTTCAGATTTTTGTTAAAAGTTTTTTACTTGTTCAAATTAAAAATCTTAAAATTATTAATATCTATTTAGGAGCTTTAGAAAGAATAAGTTTGAAACAATTCATGCAAATTTGATTTTCGGTGCAAAATATACAAATCGGTGCAATTCGGTCTATTCGGTTCAATTTAGATTGGTATTCTAAAATTCGGTTCGGTTCAATTTGGATTATAAATATTATGATTTGAATTTGGACTGAAAATATCAAAACCAAATTCTATTCGATTTGATTTGGATTTGTATCGAATCCAAACCAAAAACCAAACTTTCACCCTTATCCGCTACTATAAACAGCTTGTTTAAAAAAAACTTATTCATGTCAATAAGTTGTTTTAACCAACTAATTTAACAAATATCAACTACTAAACTCCCTCTTTATATCAAAATAAGCTAAAATATCTATTAAACTATTTTGCAAAACATCACCCTAATATCCAATCTCAAGGTAAGATAGTATTATGTCTTTTAGACTCCACAATGGTCACGTGACCTGTCCTTTTGGATCCGTTACTAATTTTAAATATATTTGGATTCTAAAAAGCTGGGTGAGGAACTGGTTTGCCAGCTTAAACGGGACATTGGGACAAAATAGATGCATCCAACAGTTCATTTATAGCTGTTATTGATCCCTTCTTTTCTCAAAGGTACCTAAAGTTGACAAAAATACCCAATCCTTAAAGTTCGCCACCCCTTTTCATTTTTTCGCCACCCCCTCCCCCCTAAAATTACGTATTTGCCCCTGTAATTTAAAAAATTACAAAAATGCCACTCCTTACAAATTTCTTATTTATAATAATAATAATAATAATAATAATAATAATAATAATAACAACAATAATAAAATTAAATAATAATAATAATAATAACAGTAACAATAATAATAATAATAATAATAAAAACAACAATAATAAAATTAAATAATAATAATTATTATTCAAAAAAAAAAAAAAAAAAAGTTGAGTCGCCCAAAATTGGGCGACTGAACCATGGTCGAGTCGCCCAGATCTGGGCGACTGGACCATGGTCGAGTCGCCCAATTTTGGGCGACTCAATTTTTTTTTTTTTCTTTTTGGATAATAATAATAATAATAATAATAATAATAATAATAATATTAATACTAATAATAATAACTTATAGATTAATGTGGTCTATTAGCTCAGTTGGTTAGAGCGTTGTACTATTAACGTGAAGGTCACAGATTTGAGACCTGCACAAGCCATTATTTAATAATTATTAATTTTTTATCATATCTATAAGTTATTATTATTAGTATTAATATTATTATTATTATTATTATTATTATTATTATTTTCCAAAAAAGAAAAAAAAAATTGAGTCGTCCAATTTTGGGCGACTCAATTTTTTTTTTTTTTAAATAATAATAATTATTATTTAATTTTATTATTGTTGTTTTTATTATTATTATTATTATTATTATCATAAATAAAAAATTTGAAATGAGTGGCAAAATTGTAATTTTTAAAAAATCAGGGGCAAATTCGTAATTTCATTTGGAGGGGTGGCGAAAAAATGAAAAGGGTGGCGAAGTTTAGCAACACCCCAAAAATAAACTACTTTATAAAGTATTTTGGTCCTTTTTTTAGAGGGGAGGTTTATCAATTTCTCACCTCACAATTCATTCACATTGTAGCAATCATATCACTTTTTAACTTTTAAATTATTACTTGAAAAAAAATACAAATATAAAATCAGATCGATTCAAAATCGGATCTTGTCTTTATATTGGTTTTTACATAATTGTAAATGTATTTTCAAAGTCAGGTCTAATCGGATTGTAAACGTCGGATCTCTTCTAAACACCTCTATCTACAATACAATATTGTTTCTAGTTTCTACCAACACAAGCATAGGCATGAAGACAAGAGTACAACTTAACACCAGAAATGTTCAAATGAGGCTAAAAGAATTATGAGATGGAAATTTGACAAACACAATATTAGAGGATGATCTTAGTATTTAGACATCAACATTACACATTCCAGGAAGAGAAGCGTTATGGCAAGAAGTATGCTGTTTGTTCAGTGTATGATGCCACAAACACACAAATGAAATCCCGAACAATTTAAATTGACTATCAAAGTAATCATTGTTACGCGCTCTCATATTTCTGAACTCTCAACATATGGACGATACAATTATAATAGGAGTATTTCGATCAGGTTTACAGTGCTCGTGAACAATCTTACTTGGATTACACTATTAGCAGAATTCGACTGGTTTTCTCAAGGTAAATGAGAAGGGCAACCCTGCAGGATTTGTGAGATGCATAAATCTAAAGACAGCGGAGCTAGCTATTACAGAAACAGTTGGTCACTTGGACGATAAAAAGTAGGGAGAAGTAAGAAGAGTGAACGACCATGAAGTTGGTCGGTATAACAAAGAGTAATGGCTCATATGAGCGCAGGCTATGAGCTACGCATCAGAATTCAGAACGATATAAGGAGTTGATTAACTATCTTGCAAAGTACACATACAAATTCATTGTAGAAGAATGGGGTAGCCAAAACGCGGATGATTAGATTGATGAGTGATAATGCTTGGAAGAATAAAATTTGAAATGAAGACATAAAAAAAGGGTCATGCACTGTGTCACAAATATTGGGGACAAGATGGGAGAATCGTTTAAGATAGTTTGGTCATGTGCACCAACATACTGTTATTGGCGTTGCTCCTTCCTTCATTTTAGAATCATATAACAGTCCATAACATTAAAATCTCCAGAAACATGTGAAACTTTGACTGATTAATCTTGGAATTCTCTCAATTATCTTCACCATCCTAGTCTCTCCTCCTATAGTCATATATACACGACCCTAATCCCTTTGTCCCTAAGAGATTGCTACATTTTTCATTTTAGTTAGCTCTTTAACTTTGCAATATTTCTATTTTAAGTTGTCTTCACTATTTTCTTTAATTCTTATATTACCACACCTTTTTTCTCTGTCTCTCACTTTTAATCCTACCTACACAATTTAATGGTCCCTATCAATTTCATAAAACTTGTGTTAATTGTGAGTGGTGCAATCTCTTAGAAATGGAGGTAGTATCTAACATTTGACTTTGGTAGTCAATGTTGACTCAAAACAAATCTAGGTTGTTAATGACCACATAAACTAGAGATTTTAGATTGATGAACATATGAAGAGATCGAAGGTATGTCATCCACCCCTAGACTTGGAATCAAATCATACCTAGATCATTGTCTTTTGCCACTCTAAATACATAATGTAGAACTATACCCCTAAACAATTTGTCCCAAAGATAAAACCTTTTGAGCATGAAAAACAACATCATCAAGAAGCTCTACTATCTGTGTATCACCAAATCATTTGCATTTAAAGAACTTGCACATCCATTTCACAGACAAAACTCGCAAAAGTCAATATAAAAAATACTTCCCATGGTTTATCCGTAGTTGTTACCCTCCTTGTTTTCACACATTTGATAAGTACTAATTACTAAGCACGTGTAGCGACTAATAAAATACAAAAGGTTGTAAAAACAAGCATTCAACAGTAGCCCTACAACAAAAAAATACCTAGGAGAAGAAGCAATTCTGCTCTGATGAAGAATCCTACTACCAACAAAATCCTCACTTTCAATTGATTCTATCAAACCCAAATTCTCTACTTTCTGCTCAATCTCTTCCTGCTTTTCTCCTTTCTCACATCTCCCACTAATCTCCCCAAAATAAATCCCATAACTATACTTAAGAGTATATCCATTATCCTCATCAAACAACATAATATGCCCATGCCATTCTCAAACCCAATTATCGACCCGTTTTCCTCATCAAACCCAACACAAAGATTTTCTCCAACCACAACAGCTCGCCTGAATTGGGTTTCAAAGTTTCAGTTTCTCCGCTGAGCATGATCTAAGTAAGGTGCTTTCAAGCTTAGATTCTTCCTTTGAAAGATAAGTTTATCAAAGAAGTTTTCATCATTACAAAAGAAAGAGAAGTCCACATCAAGAAGAAGATTTTCAAAGGATTGGTAAAGTATAAAAGGGTTTTTAAAGGATAAAGATGGTTGTTGATGGAGTTGAAGACGACCCATCAAGATTGTCAAAGACTTGGTAAAGTAAAGAGAGGTTTTGTAACGGAACAACCTCTTTTTTATTTCATGGTCAGGGGGCTGCCAGTGGATAGATTATGTATTCTATGCAGTCTACAACGTAAAACTCATGAGCATGTATTTCTCTAATGTCCTAGTGCCCTTATGCTGCCGTAGTCAGGAGTGATGTTATGTAAGTTCCAGATACTCTCCACAAGCTACTTCGAGTTGGATATCAGTAAGATTGTTGGGTTAAGTTAAAAATATACTCTTTGCAGTTAGGGAGTGTGTTAGAACTTGGACTGAAAAGGTCTATGAGTTGTGGAAGCAGAGGGTGTATATGAGGGTGTATAAACTTCATACAAGCAAGTTTGAAACTCTTGTTTAGGATGCTAGAAATGCCTTACTCAGATTTGCTGTGAGAGTACCAGGACTAGTCAGCTTTTGCTTGGTAGAGGGTGTATATGAGCATTGCTCCTAGTTTTTCATTCTAATTTTGCAGTAATTCAGCTTCTTTGCACATGACGAGTAATTCCTAGAAGGTGGGTTTTCTAATTACACTGATGCACTTTTAGAGGGCAGGATGCCAGGATATAACACGACAGTTCTAGCAGCCCAAAGAAAATTATTTTCAATCCTTCATAAATCACAGGCAGAAATGCAGTGTACACATTCCAAGTGTGCGGGGTGTGTGTGTGTGTGTGTCAGAGTGTGTGTATAAACATTCATACCAAAAATCATGAGTAGAAACACTCTAACCTCATTGCAGTGATCAATGGAAAATCCATTCACATCTTCACTTGTGAGTAGATAGTGAATATCTTGTGAATATAATCACCAATAATCCTTGCAAGAACATATCCCATTTACAAAATGATGAAACCGTTTCGGATCTCGGACAATGATAGTACGCTTCTCCATCAATGATACAAACTTAATGACAGAGTGGCAGTCACCACATATTCTGATGTTCTTTATTATAGTTATTGGCATGTTAGTGTTGGTCACTAGTAAACCAAAAGCAAGGGCTAATTTTTCGCTATGCTTATTGATCATATCTATCTTAATATCCTCCTCAACATCATGCAAGATAAATTTTGTTTGGCGCTCTAGTCCAACTTCTTGAATTTTCCTAATGATTTCCTCCAATTTTGAATAGATCTTGGCTGAGTATGGATGAGACTGATCACCAGCTACAAACCGATAAACTTTGTTTCCATGCTCAATCAGACTACAGCCACGACCCCCAATCAAATTCCCCTCTTTCATCAAACACCTGATTTTGGAAGCATTTATCCATTTGCCAGAAGCAGAGTATATATTCGACAACATGATATAATTCCTGCGGTCAGAGGAATCTAATAAAAATAAATTCTCAGCAGCTTCCTTTCCGAGTTCTACATTCTTGTGAATCCTACAAGCACCTAGAAGAGCACCCCAAACACCTACATTTGGCTCTATTGGCATGCTCTTAATCAGCCCAACTGCATCTTCCAAGAGTCCTGCACGACCTAATAGGTCAACCATGCAAGAATAGTGATCTATTCTAGGATGAACTCGATAAACTCTGAACATATCTTCGAAAAATTTCCTACCCTCGGAAATAAGGCCAGCATGGCTACAAGCACTTAATAGATGAGTGAAAGTAACATGATCAGGACGAATCCCTCTATCAACCATTTCCTCAAAGACTTTTATAGCTTCACCCCCAAACCCATGTATAGCATAGCTAGCAAGTAAAGACGTCCAAGCTACGGCATCAGGACATTTTAACTCTCTAAAAACATCTAATGCAACATTCAGCTGCCCCGATTTCGAATATACACTCATAATGGAGGTCACAACCAGCATATCCACCCCAAATCCACACTTAAGAACATAACAATGTACAGTTCTTGCCTGTTTTCCAATACCCATTTCTGTACATCCTTGAAGTAAGCCAACCATAGTAGCTTGATCAGGCTTAACACCAACTCTTCTCATTGAATTAAAAATACCCATAACTTCATTGCAATGACCACTATGAGCATGTACACCAATAAGAGAATTCCATGAAACCAAACTAGGAAATTGCAAACCATTAAACAAAACACAAGCAAAATCTAGGAAACCCAACTTTCCATACATATTTACCAAAGCATTAACAACCTTAACTTCCCTAATAAACCCATTTTTCACAACATACCCATGAAACATTCTACCTTCAATCAAAGCTGAATTAATAGTACAAGCAGAAATAACAGAGATAAAAGTTACCTCATTAGGCTTATAGTTTGCCTCATTCCTCAATCGTTGAAATGCATCCAAACATAAAGCAAGAATGCCACTTTTAGAAGACCCAGAAATGAAGGAATTCCAGGAGACTAAATCTTTGTCAGGAATTTCATCGCACAGCTTCCGGGCATAACTATTGAAACCCAATTTAGCATACAATGATACCAAACGATCCCCAATAAAACCATCATTGATGAAGTGGGATTTGATTATAATGGCGTGAATTTGCTGACATTTTAGAATGGAGCAACAAGAGCTCACGGCTTCTAATAAAGATTGCAGCTTAGTGAAAACATTATTGTGGGCAGTTCTAGTTCGAAACATAGCAATTTTTACCATCAATCCCTCATTCTCCATACGTGTTAATGCTTAGTTGCTTACCCCTACATCGGGCTACATGCCTACATTATCTCAATTTCTAAATCTCTCAATTGATAGTCCTTTCACCTTGGTATTGTGTCATTCAATTTAGCTTAAATTTTTTATTTTTTATTTTTTTGGCAACATATTTTTGGTATGTTAATTTACCTTTATTAAATTTAATTTTTCATATTTTTACACTTACTAATTTCATTTTATCCCTGTCCTTATTAAAATTTAAAAATATTACTTTTTTGTTACATATGTGATTTTATCTGACCACCTAAAAAATAGTGAAAAATAAAATAGGATATATTAGATGAATAGAAGGGAATATTAATTTGCAATTGGTGAATAAAGCATCTAATCTATGGAGTTAAGAAATAAATAGGTAGTATTCCATAATTCAAGGGTATTTTGAGTACAGTGTGGTCTTGGGGTTGGATATTTCAATATTACTTTGTTAGTTTTGATTGATCATTTATAAAAGTACACAATATTTAAATGAGTTAAATTATTAGTCTGTTATGATTCGATATCTAAGATTATACTTTAGCACAAATTAAATATTTAGCACAAATTAAATAAGAGTTAAAGGTTAAGAATGAAGAATAAATGAGTTAAAAAGAGAGTTGTAAAGATAATATTTATGCGTAAAGTAGGTCAAGCTAATAAACTACCATTTGCGAGAATAATTTATAGTAATTATTTATATTTATTATTATAAATTATTTGTATAAATCATGTTGGTAAATAATTAATAATACTTTGAAAAAACAATTAATAATAAAATTCAAAAAAAAGTTTTAAAATAAAGATAATAGCAAAATAAATAAGATAAAAGAATTGGTTTGCTTATTTAAATCATTAGTAATTAGTAATACACTAAGTCACTAACGGTCTGTTTGATAATAGGTACATACTGGTAACAGTGAATCAATGATAATGAAAAGTTAGTATAATTTTTGGTAAAAATATGAATATCATTTGATAAGTTTAGTGTTCATTATTATACTCTTTTTACAATTTTATTTTTTCACAAAATTCACTACAATATATTAAAGTTTGAAAACACGGTATTATGTGGTAAAGGAAAAATATTCTAGTAATGTACAATCCTAATAACAAATTTATTAAAACTTTCATTACCATGGAAATGACATAATACATATCAAAAAAAAATTACATTATTGAAATAGATAAGATAAATTATTAAAAAAAGCATGAAATAAGACGAAAATCAACTTATTTCTAAAAGTAAGCGTCTAATTTCCAAACTTGAGGTTTGGTTCTGTTCGCAGGTAGTAACTGCAAACAGGTGCTTGATTTTTTTAAAAGGCAAAGAAGCTCTGCGAACAGGGCTGTTGACTTTTTTGACCATGTTCGTAGTCACTAACAGACCCATTATGCTCGATGGTGTTCGGCTGTTCGCAGTTATTAGTAACTGTGAACAAGGTCAAAAAGTCAACAGCCTTGTTCCCGGTTACTAACTGGGAACAACTTCTTTGCCTTTTTAAAAAATTAAGCATCTGTAACCAAACCTCAGATTTGAAAATTAGACACTTATTTTTAGAAATAAGTTAATTTTCGTCTTATTTTATTTTTTTTTAATTTATCTTATCTATTTCATTTTTTCTCACGAAGCATCCTCATTCCCATTCTATAGTATCAATTATCAAATGGACCATAATTCTATAAGCCCATCTTTACTTAAAAAAATAAAATTTAAAAAATCCACATGACCGAATAAGACTAGTCAACCAAAAAATCCTTTATAAAGACAATTTGTTTTGTGAAATCCTATATTAGGTCAGGCTTTGTATCCCCATTCCGATTGGAATAAAACCAGCACATACAACCCTAATTCGTCCTACTTCTCTTCCCTCAATTTTCTCTCTCTTTTGGAGCATCCGAAAATGGTAAATCTCGCCTTCTCCTCAATCCTCACGTATGTATATTTCTATCGTTGTTTTCTTTCGAAATCGTAAAAATTAATTTTTTGCCTCCTTTCTGTATTTTTCAGGCTGATTCTCACCGTAACAGGTAATTTTCGGACACAAAGCTTCAAAAAATTCAATCCATAATGCTATTGCGATATTTGTTTTTGCTTAAGTTGTAATTGAGACTTTTTAAGCTTTGCGATCCGTTCAATTTGATGTCTTTTTTATGCTTGTTCTTGTCATCTTTGTGGTTAACCCTAAAGATTATTGTTTTGGGGATTTTCGTATCTAAAATAATCGTAAATTCGTTTCGCTCCTAAAATTTTAATCATACACCCATTGAAGATATGAAGATTCTTGTTTGTTAAACAACTTTAATCAATGAACTAGGAATGAAAATGCATTAGAAAATGAATGCAAACAAACAAGGTACAATATTAGGTTCACCCAACATGGGCTATGTCCTCGGTGGTACTAACTTTGATTATAAGTAGAGAAAGGTAGGCTATAGTGTTTAGGGTTAGAATTATATTAGGTCTGAGTGCATTCTCTCCTATTTGTGACATAGCCAATGATTGAAACTAGAGGCCCACCTCAAAGAAGATAAACAGCCGCAAAGCAGCATGTGACAGAAACAGAGGCTGGCTGCGAAGAAGTGCTCGTTCGAGTGCCTAAAAGAAGTATTTACTGTCTCTGGCTTTTGATCTTTAGTGTCTCGTTCAAGGCAAATTCTACCTATTGTTGCCTTGTTTGAGCACTTTGACTACGCGTCACCTAGATGCTAGTGATCTTACTCATAATACAGACTGCCTATGTTCCCATTCACTTACATGCATCATCATGCGCTCACCATGGTGCACTCAAGTCACCAAAATTCCAATGTATTTATTTTTTATTATTCATGGCAATATCGTCTTAGATGGGATTCATTTGGATGATGATGATGATGGAAATATGGCCTGTAATTCGATATTGATGTTTCTTTGTGAGTTAATTTTGTTATATCTTAGATGAAAAGGTCTTGGGACAAATGAAGTTGTTGGGGATGGAAGGTGGAGGAATATTGGTTTCCTTACCTTTTAAAGGCTATTTCTTCCATAGTGATTGTGAACTATTTTCCACCCAGGTCTATCATTTTTATATTCTTTTCAAACCAAACAATGGAACATTGGGTAAATTATGTTCTCTAAACCAAACACCCCTTGGGGCTTAAATTAAAAGCTTGGAATTGAATGTAGGTCTTATGATAAAGTTTCCTTAAACCAAACAACAAAACATAGGGTAAACTGTTTTCGTTGAACCAAACATGCATTCATCTTTGTTATAGATGCCATTGTCTACAATATGTGGTTTTTTTATTGAGTATTTTACATGTTTATCTATCTTTCCATCTTTGCAATTGTGGGCTTGTGGCTTTGATCATGTCTTTTCTTTCACTTTCACCTACACTTTTCATTCGTCATGTAGGTATTCGAGGTCTCCATCACCTCGAAAGGTTAGATCAAGGTCCCAATCTAGGTCTAGGTCGAGGTCTAGATCAATGTCTCCTCCAAGATACCGTTCCCGCTCTCGTTCCAGGTCAAGGTCCGGAAGTCATAGCAGGTGTGTTGAAGCTTAAAAAGCTTTTTGAACTTGGCCCATTTTGTTAAAAAAAAATTTTGAACCCTTTATTTGATTTGCAGAGTTGAGAGGGATGAATCGAATCCTGGAAACACACTTTTTGTGACTGGTCTCTCATCCAGAGTTACAGAAAGAGAACTTGAAGACTTCTTTTCCAGGGAGGGAAAGGTTAACACTAATTTCTTTAATCATTAATTGAAATATCAGTTTTAAAAGAAACTATTCAGATATTATGTGTTTAAAAATTATAAATGGATGTAAAAAATCTAAAACTTAAACTAGTTGTAATCAAACTTTGACATTGTTGTGTTGTACAAGTATAAATAAACATTTAAATTCTGATTTTTTTTCCTAAGTTGATCATTAATTTTTTATTGACAAACTAACAAGGTACTCCAAGCTTATGTAAATGAATTAGATAGATTTTTTAAACATGATATGGAATTTGTTTTTAAAACAAATTTCAAACTTAGTTTGATTTTATTAAGAAGCTGTCTGTGTGCAGCTCTTGTTGTTTGCGGTAGCTGTTTTAGCTTCAATTTTTTAGTATATGTCATCCTTGTAATTTTATTATGCAATCTGTTGAAATGCCATGTTTGGTGGCAGGTGAGCTCAGTGTTTTTGGTTGTGGAGCCACGTACGCGCGTATCGCGAGGTTTTGCTTTTGTAACCATGAGCAGTATTGAAGATGCTGATCGGTGCATCAAATACCTTAATCAATCTGTTCTTGAAGGTCGATACATCACTGTTGAGAAGGTATCAGTGCTTTCCTTTAAATATATATTGTAAAGAGGTATATCATTGCCTTTGTCCGTTAACTTGAAGGTTTTTGGTTACATTCAGACTACATTGCATCAGCTTTGCTGGCAGCAATCAAAGAGGATGAGTTTCCTCCATTTCAACTTTAGACAAACAACTTGATCAGATGGCCAGCTAAAAACATATCTCACGCATCTGATCAACTTAACATAGCAAATTTTCCCAACTTAACAACAACTGCACTCACCATCAACTCTCAACTAATCAACGGACATATACAACATACAACATTTCTAGACAAGCATTTGTGGCACCTGATACCACATGTTGGCATTGCTATTCTCATATAGCTTAAGGCTGGTTTGGTTGGTTCCTGTTTCTATACGGCTCAAATGATTTGTTATGCCTTTCAGTATCTCACTTAGGTGATTTGTGTTTCCGGATTATGTGGTATCTGCGCATTTGTTCATGATTTTGTGAAACAGCTGATTTCTGCTTTATATATTATGTGTTGTGATTTGTGAAACAGCTGATTTCTGCTTCCATATCTTATCTGTGTTTTGAACCTGCTGATTTTTGCTTCATATTTTTCTCTTTTCATATTTGTGCATTTGCTTATTATTTGTGTTAGTAGCTTTGTTACTTGTGCAGTTTCTTCCTCTATTATTGGCTCTGTTCTTGTTTTGCCTTCTTGCTCTCTCAACCTTTTCTTTTTTTAAGTTACAGTTAGGAATTGTAATTTCTTATTCAATGTTTGTATACTTGCCTTCTACAAAGTTGCATTTCCAACAGGTTGAATTTGGAGTTGCAGTTTATAAGCTTACTACCTGCTAATATTGTGTGATTGTTTGTAGCTTTGATTATAGTGTTACCCGGAGAGAGAGTTAGGATTCAAATTTTCCTTGTTTGATTATATAACAGATAAAGAGAAATGAAAGCAATTGGAGCAATTCGGAATCATTTTTTTTCAATAATTTATTCATTCCATCATAGAAAAGATTTGCTTGGAAAGGGTTCTCTCCCCCTCTTCAGGATTCCTAATCTTCTCTCCTCCAAAACTGCCAATCAATGACACTTTCCTGTGTTTTGTTGAGGATTTTTATTCCCCTTCCAAAAAAGAATTTACTTAAGAGTTGTACATATGTAACAACCAACAAATAGTTGCTTGTCAGTATGAATTTCATATCATGAAATCTAGGTAAATTGTAAATATTGAATTTTTTTGAACAGGTTTCCCATTTGAAAGTCTGAATAATTAAACTGCTAAAAGCGTGGATGTTATTCACCTTGATTCTTTGGCACAACTTCAACTACACGGTGCAATCATTGTGGCCATGTGTGGTAGTTTATGTTTTAATAACTGAAGCCTAAATTTTTCTGGGAACCATGCAACCTTGGGTGTTTGCAGTGGGTGCAAAAATTAAGTTTGCTCTTTGTGGTAGTTCCAAAATTCTTAGTATCATTCCTTTTCTTTTCCTTCATCATGCATAGTATTCTTTTTTGTTGAGGTAGAAAGGGGTGGTTGAATGGAAATGTGGATGTAGAAGTTTGTTTTTAGGTCATGGGGTCGAATCTTTGTCAAGTGTTTGATTTGGTCTCTGTTCCAGTGTTTCAGGTTGGTTCATTTTGGTTTTGCTGTGTACTTGCTTAACTATTTAGGTGCCAATTGCCAATTATATTGAACTCTTTTTTGTTTCACTGGTCTGAGGCCCAGAAAATGGCAAGGATCGAAGAATTCCATAGAAATTAGTTCATCTATTGTTATCTTTTTATGTTTGTATGGAATATGAACATTATTGTCAGGATATCATGTGAAAATTTGAAGACATACGTCACACACCTTATCTCCCATTCTTAAGAATTTTTATTCTGTAAGGAGGCAAGGAAAGAGAAAGGACCTATGCCTTATCATCTCGAACTATCACGGCCCCTACTCATCTCTCAGAGCATCAAGCTATTGGGAAAATATGGAAGACCCCCCCCCCCCCCCCCCCCCTCTTCTTCCCTGCATGTTTTGGTTAGAGTTCCAAAGAAAAAATGGTTGTGGTTAGGGATTTTGTGATGTAGATGGTGGCTGACAGAGTAGGGATAGGTTAGGCCATTAGGGTCTTAGGGATGCTGGGGCAGTGTTCCAATTAGGCGAAGGATAAGTTGAAAGGGACTTGTGGAAATTGGTATTTGCGTGTTTGTTATATATTTACGGTCACAAATAAACACTTCTGATGCAAGTGGTCGTTAATATGCTGCCCCGAGGTGGATTTATGAAGTGAACGCAATATCTAACATAATGGTTCCATATTCTTTGTATGTCTTTTACTTTAGAATACTTGAAACTTGCAATCTGAATACATAACGCGAGACATTTTTCTTGCATTTCAGTCGAGGAGGAAACGGCCAAGAACACCGACACCTGGGCATTATCTTGGCATTGGTAATTATAGTATTCACAATTCCTTATGCCATGTTTGGGAATTCAGAATTAACTCAAATTTATTGTTTGAGAAATCAAAAATTTTCAAATACGGATTTGAATCAAATTCTACCATTGTTTTTGAAGTAGTTAAAGTTGAGAAATTGAGAATGACTATCCAAACTTTGTCATTCTCAAATTCATCATTTATGATTTTATAATTGAAATCTATAATTTGAAATGAAACTTTTATTCCCAAACACTGCATTATAAAAGTTCAATGCGTCTAAATGCTTGCTCATTTTCTTCTGCCAATACTTTGTTTTTGTAGGCACGTCCCGTCGCAGATACCGTGGTGGGTATGGACGTGATGACTACACTCATAGGAGATCACCAAGACGTTCACCATACCGTGGTGGTCGAGGCTATTCTCCTCGTCGTTCTCCTTACGCTGAAAGGTCAAAGAGGTACCGATCAAGGTCCTACTCTCCTTATGGAAGCCCAGACAGAGGATATGGTCGTCGATCTGGTGTCTATGCCAGATAAGAAAAAACTTGATGCAATCTCGAGACGAATGGAACTAAAAAAACCTTTAGAATGTGGTGAATGCACAATGGTTTTATCAGTTTTAGTAGTAATTAACTGCTCTGTTTATTCAGACTTTGTTATCAAAGATCATATGCAGTATGCACTTGAGACTAGTAATATCGGGTCATGTACCCAGTTTCGAATGTAGGATGAAATTATTGCTGTATCATCTGCGTTATTACTTTTCTATTTTATGTTAACTACTATGATGTTTCTGCGTTATTACTCTGGGCCTGGGCCGGGGCGGCATTCTTAAATGTTGATTATCTAGTCTACACTTTGACTTTATTTTCTAATTTAATACTTTTTTTAATTCACCAGTAATGTCCTATTTGCTTTATTTATTCTATCTAATGCATTTATTTAATTCTTAATATTTCTAACTAATTGTGTATAATTAAAAATTATATTAAGTTGATATTAATAATTCTTGCATTGAGATGAATCAAATAACATCTTATTTGACTATATTTTAACTTGTAAATTAATAATAAAATATAAATTAAAAATAAGATGAATAGCGTTCAAAAAGTAAATTGGACATTACTAGTGAATTGAAGGAAGTATATATACAAAATGGTAATCGATGAACTATTTTTGTAAGAGATCATCTCTCGATGAAATAAGTTCAAACAATTAGCTGGTATTCTCATAATATATGGGATTGATTATTTAACTAATCTATAAGACGTGATTCTTGGTGTAACTGTCTTTTAGCATTATTTTGGGGAAAAAATTATCATTGTAATCCAAATGCAAAATGAATGGAAAACAACAATATTTGTTATTACTCAGTAATAAGGTAAAGTTGCGTCATTTTGACCTTCTAAAACTTCTTTAAGAGGTTACTTAAAAACATTAATTTAATAAAATATTGAAGTATTGCTCTATTTCTTTAAATTTACTATATTACGTAATCGAACTAAAAGCTTGTAGTGGGTATAACAAATTCAAAATCACATACAGAAATAATTAAATTGAGGTATGATAATATATATAATCACATTTTGCCAACCTAAAAACACAACGGTCTGTGAGTAGGAATGGTGTAATAAATGGGGGAAATACAATAGAAGGAAGAAATAAATATGGAGGGAATCTTTGTCTGTCTGAGTCTGAATCTGACTGTAACACACTTACAGAGTTACAGTTACACTTACAGACTCCATCTCCCAACTCCCAAGCTCTTCTTTAGATCTACCTTCCATTGCCCATTGCTACCTAAGACTATAATTATTATTATTATTATTATTATTATTATTATTATTATTATTATTAAGGTTGGGTATTGGGTGGGGCATGTGGGTATGGGCTGGGCAGGTGGGTTTGGGGCTAGGCGAGTAAGATCTCATACTCACTACCTACCAACTACTCATGGTGGGTAGGACGTTTCATAATTTTAACCAGCACTACTTAACAAAATCATATTCATACCCGCCCTAATTGAAGCGAATGCAGTACGAAACCCGTATAATTTTATCCGTCTGCTTTCTCTAATTATTAATTACTCCAATTCCAGCCAACCTCTTCCATTCCTTTCATTTACTCTTCTCAACAACTTCTATAGCTTTGTGAATTGTGATGTTTAGCTCAAGATTCCTATATCCCACACTGCTTACCCATACACTTATCAGTTATCAGTAATGAGCTCCGCATTTTCTTGTATTCAAATTTCAAATTAGGTCAAGATACTTGAGTTTTATGTTGAGTTATTTTCTTTACATTATATGGGTTTAAATTAACTTGACATGAGATTAAGGGTTTAAATATCGTTTACCTTCCACTATAAGTTGAAAATTTAGCGGTTTAAGTATTTAAATTAAATAACTAAATTTCCTAAATCTCTTTTAGAAAATATATATATAAGTGGAATCTTGATAGAACTAATTTAACGTATATACCAATAGTAAAACCATCAAAATATCATAATGAAACTAATAGAGTATATAACATTGCGACTTTGACCATCATTTTAAGTTTTTAGTTAAGTTGTTTCGTCGACATGGTACCAGAGGCAATGTAACAAAAACTCACAAGTTTAAATATCATTCACCTCTCATTTCAAGTGAAATTTTTAGTCCGTGTATGAGGAGAGCATGAGCTGCAAGACTTGCAACCGAACTTCAAACACAAAGGGGGCTCCCGTGTAAGGGAGCTACGGAGCATGATAGAATATATAACATAATTTGAGGTTTATATTAACGTAAATTTTTGGTTGAGTTGATTATTTGATAGAAACTTCATACTTCTACAAATTACAAACTACTAATGATTAGCCAAAGTCATCACTCCCCAACGCATTCTTGATCAAGCAGCAAAGTCGATCAGCTCACTTATAAAGAATAATCCAACAAGCTAAGTCCCTATTGTATCAATGGAAATAATGAGACTTGGTGGACTGCAAGTGAAGATGGTATGTTAAGAATTTGTGGTGTTTCTAGCTCTGGAGGTGATAAAGTGCAATTAAATTGCACGTATTCATATCATTTTTATTCATTTTGGGTGACGTAATATTTGAATATTCTAGCATGATTTTTAGTTGTGCTTGAGTTGTTCCATCCCTATAATGATTTTCTTGATTTCATTATATTTAAGGTTAAATAAAACTCTTATATTGATTATTAAAACAATAAAATGATGAGAAAATATTATGCACATTTTTAAGAGTAGGATCTGTTAGCCTAACTGATGATCACCATATCCAAAGTGTTGTTTGTCATGAAGCAAAAATGGGGAAAATGTTGAATATTTATGGTCCCATCCAGATTAATGGATGCTTCTGAGTACTTATGATACAGTATTTTAGTACATGGTACCAAATCAACAAATTGTATAGTAGCAAAATTCTTTCTTAGTAACAACATGCATATTTCAGTGCATGGCATAATATTGGCATGCATATCTCAGCTTTATCATTGTTTCAATACCATACAGTATATACCTCTAACAACATTATATTATTAGGTATCCTAACCTCTAAGTTAGAGAAAGTCAAAATTATTATTTAAACAAAAAATTTTTATTTTATAAATAACTAAAAATATTTTCAAGGAGTGGACCCCTTTGACTCCGGAAGAAGATTTAACTATGCATCTAGTTAAGAAACATTTGATTGGTTGTTCATTCCTAATTGCTATGTAATCCTTGTGGTGAACTAAAATTATATGGTCACTCAGATATACTGAAGAATGTTAAATGTGTACGTTATTACCCACGCCCATCTAATTCAATTATTTCACACCATCACACATAGCTGAGTTAGGTTTTTAACAATATAGCACTAAAGTTTGTTACTTTATGCGACAATGTGCAAGTATTAATTATAATATTCATATTAGTACCAAGTTGTAAATCCACTAATCACTATATCACACATCACCTATTAAAATTTATCTATTTTTACTCTATTATATGTAATATTATTTTCCAAAAATAAATAAGGATTTTACAAAATCTGAAAGATACAAGCTAGTAAAAAAATTAGGTTATCTTATCACATTATTTTAGTGTCCACCAATCTAATAGTAACATGTATTTTTCAATGATTGTATTTCATTCTTCTTATGAATTAAAAATACTGACTAGTTATATATCTTTTAAATTGATGCACATTAAAATGACGTGATAAGACTTTTTTTTTCTATAATTTACTTTTTGTTCATTAAAATAAAGATATGAAAGGAGGCAAAACAAAAAAATAAACAAAATGAAGAGAATTAAGGCCAAAAAAGGCACAATAGGACAAGAAACAGTTACTCAACATGAGCCTATTTTGGCTAATTAGGGAAATAGCAAAGTACAATAATCATCTTGTGCTGCACCTCTCAATGTTCAGTAAACTTGATTACCTTCCTCCTTTTTATCCTCTTTTGGAGACACGAATATTAATTATAGATGAAAATTTAATTCCATGTTTTGTGGTAAAAACCTAAGAGTATGGACTATGAACTATGGAGTGTATATAACCACTGTTTCAATAGATTGTTATATTTCATAATTTTCTACCTTTTTGTGGGGGGACGAGGTAAAAATAAGTGATAAAGAAATTCACCGATAAAAATAAAAAGTATATTAGATTTATGGATGTAACAGGGTCTTTTAGCACAAGATAATTGTGGGGTAGTTGCGTAAGTGTAATAATGTCATTAAATTTTATTGAGTGTATAAAAACTTCATTACATAAAAATGTATGTTATTTTTAAAGCTTAACGAGTAAATAGAATAATATTATCAAATTTGATTAGATACTAAAATAGAAAGATTCTAAATAAAAAGAACATTTTGAAATTTTTATTTCAATAATATAAAAAGAATAAAGGTGGACGAAGAAAGTATAACATAAACATTTTATTTAAGAGTAGAAGAAGTATGAGAATTGAGAAGGTTGTAAATGTAAAATAATGAGCAAAAGAATACAAATACTTGGGAGGAATATCTTTCAAGTAAGCATTAAATTCAGTCATGCCAAAGTTAGTTCATGAACATTGAACACCATGACCTTTAGTTTGAATCTTATTTGCAAATCCTCCTCATTTGATTTGACAAACCATTTCTTTGACACACAAGCAAATATATAACATTTAATATAAAATAACAATTAACATAATTTTCAATAAAGGTGTCTTTTAATCAAATATAATTTTATAGTCTTTTCTAAAACCTAAATTCCACATTTTTTGAGTCTAAATCATCCATAACATATTTTCTATATCTAGCAATTTTTAACCCTAGTTGTATAAATTGAATCAAAATTTTACATAACGATTTTTCAAACAAAGTAACATCAGAATTTTTAATTTCGATAATATATAGCGAAGTGGCTAACTACATGAAACAATTCGACTACATTAGGATCCTTGCATTAGATAAATATTTCAAACACATATCTATCATATCATCATCATATTCAGTATATTCCGCTCATATAAAAATATGATCAGACATTGGAAAGGGTCAAAAAATATTACATCATACAATTAAAAAAAAGACTGTAACCAATAAGACTCTCGACTTGTGATTACCTGCACAAATATTCATCTGGTATGAATGCAAAATTACAAATAATCTTTCAATAAGTAAACAAATTGAAGGATATTCAAAGAGGATCTTACTATTAAATGAGTAAACCAAATTTGTAGCTGACATGTCAAAATCTATATCTTTATTGTTTTCGTCTGAATCACATTCGTTGCTATGATGCATTGAGGATAGTGATGTATAAAGAATCTCTTACCCTTTTCCTCAATAAGCAAGAAACATGATTATTTTTGGATTTTTATTATAAACTCCTATTAATTTTGAAATCAAGCATAATTTATCATTGTTATTTTACTTATTAAAATAAATAAATAAATAACTGATAAATTTGTTATTAAGTTAGTACATAACAAAACTCACACAATAAGAAAGCTAACTACACAAAATATACGTATATTTTCATCCTAAAAACAATTAATATTATATTAAGTATCTCATCAAATTTGTATATATTAGGCAACCTGTCACATGTTGGGGTATGAGTTATTTTCCGGTAATAACAAAAAGAAAAAAAAAACTAAAATAGGAACATATTAGCACTCAACACAAAAGTGCCATAAATAAAATTCCTACATTACTTCACAAAATGAGAATAATAAAGACATCCGCATTTAAATTAAATTGTACGTAATTAGATTTCAAAATGAAAAGCACAAATATTTATAATAAAATTCAATTTAATTATTTAAAGTCATACAACATCCACATTTACCATAATCCTCAAATTCTTAACAATTACGTATTAAACTATGTAGGGAAAAATTTTAGACGAAATTCACTTTTTATCTATTTGGGTTATAAATAAATAAAATTACTATTATAGGTTGTATAATTTTAGATAAAATAATAAGATATAGAAATATTTAAGAGAAGAAATACAAACCTCGTTGTTTGTGTGAAACCAAACAAGGCACTAACAGAATCATATATTCATATGTCAACTTATATGAAAGAGGCACTAAGATATTGGCACGGCTCAATCAAAAGACTACATAAGAAAGACTTTTTTATCTTTAAAAAATTATTTTTCCAAAAAAAACTTAAAAACATTTTTGCCCTTTTTCATGTTCTAATAACCTCAAAAAACTAATTGACTATACAACATATTCTAGAATTAGAACAAAAAATTTAAATTTATGATATATATGAAAAAACTAATTTATTTATCGAAAAGTTAAACCAACAATTTAAATTAGACGACATTTTATATTCTCTATTAGAAATAATAATTTTTAAAAAACTAAAGAAAAATAGATCTTTCTTATAAAACTCTTGAGTGAACCGGGCCAACATCAAAATGAACCTTTCAGAAGGGAAATAAAATGCAAATAATTAAGAAAAAAATGGATCAAATCAAATTTAAGAAAAAAGAAGAGAATAAGAAAGAGAGATTGAAAATGAAAAATAAATAAAAGAAGAGAAGTAATATGAGAAGAAAAGGGAATGTCTCGATCAAATTTAAGGAGAGAGGAATAGGAAGAGAGGATGAAAGTGCATTAAACAACCTCCTCTACCAAAACCCATTGATAGGACCATAGCATTTATGTCTCTTGAGTCTTGACCCCTCCATCCTATTTAATTCTATTCCCATTAGGCCATTACATTAGCTTAGTTTATTGGATATATTAACTTGGTTTTTTGTATTTGCAATTGAATTTTTATGCATAAGTTTATGTTTTTTAATATAGATATTGATATAAAGTTGACTGAGAAAAGAAAAAGATTTTGAGAATAATTAACGAGAATCGAGCCTGATACCTAAATTAGTATAAGATCTGTTTTAACTGAGATAATATTTGATTTTCTAGACACGATCTTTGAGCAAGAGATTATTATAAATGCTATATTAACAAAATTAATCAACATAAATGAAATCATATTAATAGTCTAATCTCTAGTGATTAAGTTTTTGAAACTAATATAATAAAAAGTATAAAGGATAGAAATATTAATGTAATTACATTGAACAAAAAGTGATTTGATGATTAATAAAATCGGTTATGATATTAACATAAAACAATTTAATGATTTTGGTATTAAATTGTGAACGATGATAAAATTATACGTCAGTTTATATAATTAATATTTATTAAAAGTTTTTTTTACATAGTACTTATATAAATGTTATTTTCTTAAGAAGATAAAAGTAATAAATTACAAAACATTTAAATAGCTTTCAAAAATAGATATATCAAACCATATAATCCTCTTCTATATATGTAGATTCTACTATATATACATGTTGTAAGTTGAGAAGTTTGGTGAGTCTTTACCCTAGCTAGCTACTCTTATTCAACCTCCAATTTGTTTTATTGTTTAGATTTGTTGATCACTATCCTTTTAGAGTCAAGAATAGGACTCTTCTATTGTTGTAAATTCTAATAGGTATAGAAGGCAACATCCATGCATAGTGGATGATACAAACATAGTTAATTAATTCTTTCTCATTTTTTAAATTACACAAGTACATTTTTTTAATCACACTTTTTTTTATGACTATAAGGTAGGTCGGAGAAGACATTAATGAGAATCGAACCTAAATCTCGCCAAAGAAATATAATATTTATCGCCATAAAAATTAGAGTGAATTAATTCTCAAATCACATAATTTATTTTTTAGATATATAAGTGCTAGAAATTTATTTAAAACTTTTATAATTAAATTTTTAGATATATACAAGATAGAAATAAATTTTATCTTAGAATTGTATATAAAATTTAGATACGACCCACTAATTTGAGACTTAGTTCTCATTTTTGACAATAAGGCTAATGCTGTGATTATGTGAAGGAATCAATTCAATTAAAAGGTTAAGTTAATGGTTGAGGTCTCAGGATATGCTGCCCTTTGTTGAGATTCAAACCTGTGACCTCTTGTCACACTGACTTCTGATACCATATCAAAGAACTAATTAAACCAAAAACTTAAACTGATAATTAAAGTCCTAAGATATATTATATACACTAACACATGCCTGGCACAATTCATGTGACGAAGTATTGCCCACCTTACAAGACAGCCCATTTATATTTAATGGTTTTAGTTGAGACAATATGTTTTAAACATATTTTATATTTGTATATTTTAAATAGAATGTCGTTCAAATTTATTTAAGGCAAAATAAGCTCATTTTAATTTTGAAATGTTTTCATTATAATTTATATATAATAAAATTAGTCAAACACTTTAGATCTTTATTTTCTACAAAATAAATTCTCTTTTCTTCTAAAATTAGAAAAATTTATTACTAGCAAATTCATAAAAGGATTCACATATATAACTTGCTACATATTGGAAGCTTATTCATTGAATGTATCATTGTCTTTATAAATCTTGTTAGTGTATCATACTTACTCACTTTCTTTGATTTTGATCTATTTTATAATAATAATAATAATAATAATAATAATAATTTTATATTTAATAATAATAATAATAATAATAATAATAATAATAATAATAATGACGGTATCACATGTTCTTTTTTGATATCATTCTAAAACTCATTTCCCTTTTTAATTTTAATGTCATTTATAAATTTCCTTCATTTCACATTTTTTTTGTCTTGTTCTTTATCTACAAATAAAAAATAACATAACTTATTATCATCAACATCATTTTCATTGTATCTCGTTCTACAACTATAATTATTATCCAAGAAAAAATAAAAGACGATAAATCATATCAATAAACAAGAATTTCGACTCTATTGAATTATTACAATCCTAGCTAGCTAGTGTCTATTTTTTTAAATAAAATATTATATTATTATCGTTGTACAAAGTTAATTTACAATATACTTATGTTAAACTAAGTGATGGAGCACATAACTTATCGTAACATTTTAAGTTTCAACCATGAACTTAAGCTGAAGTTAATCATGACTATAACGCTATGATATACTTATGTTAAACTAAGTGATAGAGCACATAACTTATCCTAATAGTTTAAGTTTCAACTATCAATTTAAATTGAAACTAATCATGGTTGTAACACTACAATATACTTTATAATTTAATGAAATTAAAGAACATGTCCTTAAGAATCAAAAATGTCATATTGATTTTAAATATATACTTCCTCTGAATTTATTAATTACGACAGATAGTGACATCTTGTGAAAAGAAATGTCACTATTTATAACAACTAATAAAAATCAAAAAAAGTATATATTTTCGGTCGCCTTTACAAAATGGATTTTACAGTTAATATATGGTCATAGCTAAACCTAACCTCGCTTAATGATGTATAACGATCCGATTTCAAAACGCCCAATTGACAAATCTAAGAAGGCATTCGAAAGAAACGATAGATGGAAATCACAAAAAAGAAGCAGGCAAAGAGACTGACAACAAAGGGAGAGAAACAGAGAGCTCACAAACCATTAATTAAGAGTGGGGAATTCAAAAATTTCCTGATCTTTATAACAGTCCATCACTTTGTTGTGGGAAAGCAGGATTTATGACTATTTATTGCAAACATGTAATGAAGGGAATCTCCTCAGTCTTCACTTCTCAAAGACAAACCAAATTGAAACACCACACAACCTTTCGTTTTTATATGCTCCAAAATAACCTAATGTGAGGAGATTTCAGTCTCGGGTCTTCTTAGGTCAAGTGTAAAAATATGGTTTCGGCGGTAACTATCGCAAAACGAATTTCACTGCCGATACGTCTATATTTCGATTGCTAATAAACTAAAAAACCTTTATAATATAGTCACGATATGGTGTTGCGGCCTTGTTTTTATACTTGAACTATTTGTTCAACATCATTACTATACTCCGTACATTTGATTTTTTAGAAGGTTGCAGATAGTGAGAATCTCGACTATAGAATGACCTGCGTATAAAAATAAAAGACCAAAAACACGCCCGTTTTGCTGAGTGTAACATAACACAAACTAATAATATCGCATTGGTTCGCCGCACATGTATAAATGAATATTTGGCCCACCATATAATATCTTGTATTCTGAATTGAGAAAGTTTTTAAATTTTTAGTCAATTCTTCAACTTAGAAATTTTCGTAAATTATTAGGGTTTTGATCAATGTCCCACAACTAAGAGTTCAAAAGTTATTTCCAAACAAATGGTATAACAAGAACCAACTTTAAAATTTTGTGAACAAATTCATGTATTTTTTTTATTCTTTAGAATTCAAATTCGACCAATTCAAAATCGATTTGTTGTATTGTTTTTAACTTTTAATAGGTTTTGTGAAAAAACCAAATACCATCATGTTTTTCAATGAATAAACTTTTTAATTATAATCAACAACAGTACTATGATTACATTATTATTTAGTCAAATATCGCAATGAAAATTAGAAAACCCAATGTATATAATAATAATAATATAATACTCTCTTATATTTAATTAAATGTACTATTTGATAATGCAACGATCTTTCAAAAAAACAAGGGAAGGGAACCACATGGAATTACACCAAATGAGTGAGTAAAAAGGTAAGGGAAAACGTGTTGAAGATATTGGTTCGTCGTATCCATTAAGCTCATGCTATGATATTAGGACCCAACCAAAATATGATTGGAACAAAAGTAGGTCTAAAACGATTGGTTTATAGAAGAGTTTAAAATCCGACTTTATCTTTTTTTGACAAGGAAAAAAACTTAGAATTAGTTTTTTCTGAGTCATAGAAAAGTCGACTCGACTTTAGTCTCTATTTGTATATGGAACTCGTTGTTCGTAATATTTTTATCTCATGTTTTAGAATCAATTATATTGTGTCTAATTGTGATTATGAGCTATAAATAATCACTATTGTTATTAGAGATAATCTAGAAAAGTCTTCTACATATAAACTTGGAGTCTGATAAAGGAAAGTTCTAGATTAATAGATGAATTTAAAAGTTCATTTGTAAGTTTTAGAAGTCAATAACTAAAATTGATGTAGAGAATTCTAGAGCTCATGGACTATTCTAGTTAAATGTATGTAGGAGCTTATAGAGTAGTCTAGATAACATAGTTTAGCTCACTCAGCGCTAGTATAAATACGAAGTGTCTATTAGTGTGCTATGTGTTGAAGAGAGACACAAGAGAGTGAGTTGAAAACACAAAGTGAGAGTATTAGTCAGTGAATGTGTAAGTTGTAGTCTAAGTGTAAGTGTCCCAAAATAATTATGTCGAGTGTGTGTCCTCTAAATTATAAATTGTCCTTCTTGTAAATTGAGTTGTGTGCATAGTAATAAAATTACATTTTTAATTACTATACCACGAGTGTGATTGGGAATTACTTTCAACAATTGTAAGCCTTTAGCTTCAAAAAACCTATTTTCAATAGGCTAATCGTAGATGTAGACCATTTTAGATTAACACATGAATCTTGCATTGTTGTGTTACTAGTTGTTTTATTGCTGATTACATCTGCACAATAGTTAGTTCTTGATTTATGGTTTTTGTTTTTCAAATTTTCCCAATTCAATTTAGGGCTTGATCTAGGCAAAATTAGGTGCTCAAATCTATTTAGATCACTTGTAAACTTTAAAAGTCATAATTTAATGATAATTGTGTAAATAGTTAAAATTCATAACGTCATAAATAAGAGAAAATGTTACTGAACAAGAAAATCTGACATCTAATATGAATATGTCAAAAAAGAAAATAAGACATTTAATAATAAAATACGACTCAGTACTTAAACTGTATTTTTTAATGTTTGTCCATATTGCTGATCTTTGGCCTTACTGCAGTACTTGAATCCAACCTAATGTGGCATTAATGTCGTTGGGGCTGACCATGTTTCCTTCCCTGCAGAAAAGGAAAGCAAAAGGGACTTGTGTATTTATTTCTTCGCTATCTTTTTTTCAACTTTCAAGTTATGGTTTTTCAAAAGGAGTATGAAAGGTCAGTTCTATGTCCTAGCCTTGTAGGAATTGGAAATGTAAAAGTAAATATAAATAGAATTAGTAAGGTAGGAAACTCCAAAAGCAAGAGCACAGTAGTGTACTCTTTAGTGTATAGTAGTTGAGGTCGTATTTGAAGTACGACGAGGGGGTTGCCTGTTACATATATACGATGCAAAACGACCTTGCGGTGACTGAATCACCAAGGTTTCGTACGATGCAAAATAAATTTGCGGTGCCTGAATCACCAAGATTAAGGCAGGGCACGATATTGTTCACAACACAACTTGACCCTAGACGATTTGGCTCGAGGCTCAACATAAGACGACTCAACACAATACAACTTCCATATTTAGGCTATATTTCTTAGTGCCTAAATACGACACGACACGACACGATATAATATGACACAGATTGAAACATAACAATTTGACATGAGACATGACTGGGATTATACGTGAGCGATCCAACACATCACAATTTTCATAGTTACACAATGACAAAGTCTATATCAAAACCACATTTTTAAAAGATATATATGTTCTAATGTATACATTACAATTTATAATAATATTATTGTTTGTAAACACTTAAAAGTTCTAATATTTCAAAAATAAATTACATGTTATTGGAAATTTTATTAAATTTTCATTTGTACCATCAAAATCTAATGATAAGGGTCTAGTAGTAGTTGTACACTATAGTAGAGTAAGACTATAATTATATTCTCCATAAACTGTAAACCATATCGCCCTTTTTGACTCATTGTAATTGGCGTAATAATGCAAGACGTAAATGTGGTTGTTTTATTTCATAATAATGGTGTCACGCAAAAGAGATGGTGAGGAAGGGTGAAAGTAGTAGTAAGAATAATAGATGTTTGACAAATAAATAATAATTGGTATCTAGCAGTAAATTGAAGTGATTGTTTTAACCTGCTAATTTTTCAATTGGTTTGACTAGTTGATTTCAAACATGTTGTTATGAACAACCTATTTAAGGATAACTTAATTATAACAATAAGTTATTTTAATCAATTAATTTACCAAATACTCTCTCTAGACAGTTTTATCACAAGACACATCCCTTTATTTATACCAAAATAAGCTAAAAATGTCAAATAAGCAATTTTGTCAAACACCCCTTATATTTAATAGTTAGAAGATCTTCCCTTCATTTCACAATGGTGGCAACATTTGACTTTTTTATTTTGTATGTTTATCAACTATAATTAGAGTTTCAATATATTTAAAGACGCTTTATGAAAAATTATAAATAAATATATGTTAAATTATTATGTATCGAGATGAATCTAATAAAATACCACATAAATATATTTTAACTTTTTCATTTTCATGAAAAATCATGTTTAAAATATTTTTCTCTATATATAGAATATTTCAAATTTAACCTTAAATGAAAAGTGGTTGAAATCGAAAGAGATAAACGAAGTATGAATTATTATATACTCCCACTACCTCTAGCTCTAGGTTTGTATCAAATAGCAAAAAAAATGAATATTTAAGGGAGTATGGGGAGTTAGTGTAATTAATGTGATATTAAATGAAAGAAAGAATTGAATTGTACACAGTTTATATATGTGTAAAAAATTAAAAAAAGTGATGATGTTCAATTTTAAAAAAGAATTTTATAAAAAATAAAAGAAACAATTCAAATTAGAAATTAATGTAAACTAAGATGGATAGAGAAAGTAGGAGTTTACTAATTACTTCAAGTCTTCAACTATAAATCCAATATGGTTTTCTAATAATTTTAGCAAAAGATGTAATTCCACTCTATAGAAAAAAAAAATCCATTTGAGATTACTTCTAATTAAGTAGAGTTATTCCTGTGAGAGACCATTTTCAGTGAAACAAATTTAAAATAAAAGTTCTATATACTAGTAGTTATATTAGTTAGGCTATGCAGCCCATGTATAAAGACTATTTCACGATGAGACTGTCATATCTTGGTTAGGAATTATATAGATGGTGTCATTGGCAATAATTATAAGGTTCACACATTCTTGTATGAAATGGTTAACAGCTTTATATGCGTTCTATATATATGTTGCATAACCAAAATAACACAAATTATTAACATATGAACCTTGTTTTGAAGTCGTCTATTCGAGAGACGGTCTCTCATAAGAATAGCTCTAATCCGTATAAGAGAGAAGTGGACCTTTCAACAACCATATTCCTGGACTCAGTTCAGTTATAATATTGGGCCTTCTCATTTTCTTATCAAATGGACCGGGACATAAAGGTTGTTGTTGTTTATTTATGGCCCCGTATTTAATGGGTGAGGTGTGCGCATAAAAAAGGCTTGCGAGTTATCTCACTCAACTCTCTAGACTGTCACAAGTTTCTGTTAGATTTTGCTAGAAAAGGTAAAGTTTATTTATTTATATATTAAAATTTAATACATTTAATAAAAATTATTAAAAAATTTAAAACTACAGTTATATTTTTAATTTCTTTATATTGATTAGAAATCATGTTTAAATTTATTCTCTCTATGTATGAAATATTTAAAATATAACCAACAATATAAATCATGACAAGTATTATGTCATGATTAACGAGAATTAAATCTTGTATCAATTGGAGTAAGTACTGCCTTCCTAAGTCAATATCCCATGATCAATTCTCACCTAGTCCTCCCTTCATTTGGCCTACGTGTAATTAAAAAAAGAAAATTATCAATGATACCACATGTTTTAGCACTTTATCAATATTACTCTAAAATTTGTTGGGTTATTTATGGTAACATGTATTCAACTTTTAAAAAACTGTTAAATATTAAGGAAAACCGACCACCCAAAATAATGGAGAAGGTGGTGGGGAGCGGTGATAGGTGGGGATTTTTGGTGGCCCATGTAAGAAGTGGAGTTTAGTGTAGTGGAAATACTGTGGGTGGCTGGAAGTAAAGGGGGAGTGTTAGGAAATGAGAGGATTATTTGCTTTTGTTTTTTTCACATTGAAATAAAATTAAGGATATTTAAGTTTTTCCCTAATATTTTAATTGTATTTTTGACAAATAAAATTCATGGTTAAAAAAATTTATTAATACAAAAATATTGATAATCTAAAACACTTTAAAAATATCATTAATAAAGTGCTAAAATATAAAAATACTCATAGATTATCATGGATTATTAAAAAACAACTCTTGAGTGAATAGCAAATACCAATAATGCGTGGCGGGAATTTTGGTCGCTACAACTTTATTTTTAAATGTTAGTTGTAGAATGGATGCCAAATGTTTCACTATTTGTCGAAGCACGTGCCATGTACTGTATGTCGCTGTAATGTGGGCCCCATACAGTCATGACTTTATATTAAAAATTTAAAGTTTGGAAACAGGACAAATATTAAGTACAAAGTTAAACCAAATCCTGACTTAAGAATTCCGAAATGCCGCTGCACAATTTTCGTTAATTGATCTTTTCATTTTGTTTTTGTCAACTACTCTTATATGTCATTTACTTTTTCTACATGTATTAAAAAATTGAATATATTAGATTAAAATAATAAAATATTTAAAAATAAAAGTGAATATAAATAGTGAAATTAGTAAAGTTGTATTCAAATATAATAATAAAATAATTATAAAATTGAATTAAAATCAAAAATAAAATAAATTAAATAAAATAAGACTAATTTTTTTTATAGTGACTAACAATTGTATGCACGTCATGCTTATTGTTTATCATTTATTTGTTAAATTTGGAGTTGAAATTGATAGCAAATATGGAATGTGAGAATTGAAGAATTTAAGAATGCGAAATTTAAAGTTAAGGAATATTGTTTTGTATTACTTTTTGATTACCATTACAGCTCCATTATATACACAAATTAGGAGTAATACATTTGCTAAAAAAGAGTAAAAAAATCAAAATATCCTCAAAATAATATATTTCCAAAAGAATCACTTCATTGGCTAATAATCATCTAAAAGTTTATTAGTTTCTTGATTTTAATATTACATTTCACATTTACTTTTTATGGTTTTATTTGAAAATTTATCTAATATTTAAATTAGTATGTAAAGGAGACAAAGTAGATCACTCATAGTTCAAGGAACCTTCAACAATATATAAGCAAGTTGAATGGTAATTTTGATAGATGTGAGGTCCTAATATGGCCCTCAAGGACTCTTTGAGCTAGAAAACTCAAGCTAAATTAATGGGGGCTAGAGAGAAAGATTAGTCTCCATCATTTTCTATATTTACGTGACAAAATTAATATTTTATATTATAACAATTCCTTTCTCTCGGTCTAAGGAAAGTATTCATAAGAATTTTCTAGGGTTGAGAATCCTAAGAAGTTAAGAGAAACATCTGCGTAAATTTTAGACTTTCGTAAGACTTTACCCCCTCCAAGTCCAATTCTTACTCGTGCAAGGCACGTATTTAGTTGGCCAACGGGCATACGCCTAATCAACAATAAAAATCGTGTCGTTCTGGACCACTCACGTGTCATATCTATCTGCCTTGTCCTAAAGTGTACCTTGTCAAGTCATGTTGCGCATAATGTCATGTTTTGCTTTGCTACCCAAAATGAAGTATAAATATTGAAATTGTGTTGTGCTGAGCCGCTCATATTTCATGCTTATTGAGCCTCATTCCAAATCGGGTCGTGAACCTCATAACATGTCGTTCCATGCCTTAAGCAAGGTTGGTGAGACATGCTTGGGTGGCTCGTTGAAAACCTCGTGGCAGCCCTACTAACTTTCATCTCTAGATTCAGTTAGAATGAGATTCTCCTTGAAAACCCAATTCAACTAGTAATAAAGTCTAAAAAGACATTTAATGGTGATTACAAAATTTTGGTCTACACAATAAATAAATATTTTTCTTCTTAAAACTTTGTGTTTGATTTTGAAATTTGATCTTCAATTTTCATGAAAATCAACATAATGACCAAACTTTTCTATCATTTCTCATTTAATTAATTTATTTTATTGTATCTAAGACGGACCAAACTCTTTAATCATTAATTGCATAATTGTTTAAATTTTAATTATGTTCAGTTTAAACATTATCATCGGTGGAAGTGGAATGTTGAAAAGCTGCATATCCGTCACGATCATTTTATATGGCATATGCCCATACACTTACTAGTTAGTGTGTCTTCTTCAAATTGCCTTTTGCAACTCAAGCCGTGATAACAATGCACAGTGCAACTTTTGGCCTAACAGAAGCTTACTGAGTGAGCCAATGGGAATATTGCCATGAGCATCAAGACAAACTAGACCAACTAGGCCTTAAATTAAACCAATCCTTGAAGTTAATAATACCCTAAATTAAATCAACCATATCTCCCTACCATTCCCAATCATTTCTTTGTCTGTTTATATGTAATTGTGCCAAGTGCCATCAAAATCAAGACAAATCACACTATTATATATATATATATATATATGTGGGTAAGTTTAGGTGAAAACAATTAAAATAATAAAAATTAAAAAACAAATAAAATATACATATTGTATTGAAGGGTATATATATTTTTAAAAAGAAAAATGTTCGTGTTATATACATAAATCACCCTAGTATTTACACGATTTTAACATGTATGTGTACCTTTTAGCAAATGTTAATTATTTATGAAATTACCACCAAATAAGTACACTTTCTATATTTATGTTTACACCTATTTTAAATTTTTAAGGATTAATTAATTTTCACATAATTTAAATGCTATATTTGTTATGATTATATTGGCTTGACTCGTGATTTATATAGCACGCTTTTCTAGTAAAACAAAACATGTCCTTGAATCTTCTAGACCTAGCTAGGGTTAGTTACATTCCAAGTTTCCAACACAGCCCATAGGATGATTTCTTGTCTTTCTCAATCACCGCAAGTCTTTACTTGAACGTTAATTCCATCACCTCAACCCATCCCTACCACAAAGTCCTTAGACAATGTGTATGCATAAGCCATAAAGTAGGAGTATTAGCAAATCCCGGAAGAGTAGGTAAACCTTGGAGGACCCACCCTAATTAACTTAAAATCAATCTCACTCACAACACTAAAAACATTTAAATTTATCAAATACAAATTCGTGTGAGAGATGTTCTTTTTGAGATACTTTCTTTAATTAAGCTGGTTTATTATATATTTTTAAAATATTATAAGTAGGTATTAAGAATGGTGTAAGTAAACATATAAGATATTAAAAGTAGGCATTAAAAATGCTATGAGTAAGCATTAAGAATAATATAAGTAGACATTAAAAATACGATAAATAAACATTAATTTTTAATGGGCTGAGCTTGAGAGACCTTCTCTTTCTTGTTTATCAAATGACTTTTGATTAGAGTTATTGACTTGCTTGACATGCAAAAAAGTATCGTCTATATTTAACAACAACTAAGGCATGCGCAAATTGTTATAGAGTATTTGGTAAAAGTACGACTAAATTTAACAGCAAATAAATCAATTTCGACATCCTTCCATCTCTATTCATTAAATGGGTACACTTGTAATTTTAAATCCTAGCTTTAATTTTTCAATATTTATTTTTATTAGAGTTTTATCCACAAACTCACACTCTCACCATATTATTCATATAATAATAAATCATTTATTCGCTAACTTAATTTTATCCTATCCCGCATCTCAAGTGGGACTAAAACGTTTGTTGCTTTACTTGCATAATAATCATATTTCAACAAGTTAATAAAGGTTATAACATATATTAAAACATTAACTAAGTTTTTATTTGAAATAATTATTTCATGTAATATGTTTTTGGTACAATCAATTTTTATTATATTTTAATTTTGGTTGTGTATTGTGATTCCTAAATAAATGATAAAAATTAAACACCAATTATACTAAAATAAAAAGAAAATTTTTGGTAAAAATTAAAAGAAAAAAATGTACTATCTATAAACAAAGAACTAGCTAGTAAAACCAATTGAAAAATGTAATGTCGGTGTCAAGACAACCACGTAACCAATTTATTTCTCTAATTGACCACTTTAAGATTGTAATAATTATTTAAAAGATATAATTAATCACCTTAAAACTATAAAAAATGATTACTTTAATGCATTGATCATTTTAAACTTTTAAGTGATACTGTAAGTGTAAATTGAATCAATCCAATAAAAATTGTCTCATGGTGACTCTTATTTGAAAATTTGTTAATTTAAATATAGATAAATAATTAGATGGTTAAGCACTTTAATGGTAATGCTTAGTAAATTAATTAGTTAAAGCAACTTCATATGAATCATAAATCAGCTAACGTATTTTCTCTGTCGTATTATATTTGCTACATTTGATTTTTTATGTAATTTTATTATTATGATCATTTATATTGAACTATGTACTTCTTAAAATTATAAAAAGTTTATATTATGAAAGTTTGCGATTAGACGATTCAAACAAGATCCTACTTGACTATATTTTTTCTTACACATCACACTTCTTAAACAATGAATAGTTCAAATAATTGAAATTTAGCAAGTAATTTAAAACGGAAGAAGTATTACACTGTTTGATTTTTCAAACAGTCCAATACACTAATAGAATATTTGATATTTCTAATTTATGAATAATAATAAATTATAAAAATTTAATATTAATAATTTTTACATCGAGAAGAATCAAATAAAATATACTTTACTATATTAAAATTTATAAATTTAAAACTAATCACGTGTTAAAACAATAAATAAATACCATATGTTGTGTTGTGATGTAGCTAAGGGAGTGAGTAAACCGTTTGACAAACACTTCAATGTCAAGAATGAAGATAAAATACGTATCTATTGCTTTCCACTATCTCAGCGTCAAATTCTCTTCATGTCTTTCTCTTTCCACATTATAAAAACAGCTCATTATTTCAGTCGTACTGACCATATTGAACAGGTGTTCTTCCCTCCATTTCTTCTTCAATCCCACCAAATAAAATACTCCATTGATTTGAATCATTCCATTAAACTACAAACTAATTCCCCTTAATAAAAATGGAACCAAGTACAACAATCAAAGGAAGTTCTCCATTAAGAAAATCATTCACCAAAGAATCTCCTCCTCTTTCTACTTCAACCTTTTCATCACCTTCTAACAACAATAAGAACAAAAAGAAGCTTCCAGAACTACAAGAAGAACGTTTGGGTTTACTTCAAAATCGTAACGACCCAATGTCTCAATCATTCAGTTCTGATTTCTCCATTAAAATTGAAGCTCCTTCTTCATCATCAATGGCGGAAAAGGGAGATTGTCCTCCTATGTTACGTGGGTCTAGCTATGATTTTCAAAATGACGTTTCTACTAAAACCCAGAAAAATAAATCCATTGAGAAAACTTCTGATGATGATTCTTCATCTGAGGAGTTTGATTTTCCAAAAAGTGAACTAGATTTGGAAAATCAGGGTTTACCACCAGTAAGTGAAAGTCCAAATGAGTATGGAAAAATCACACCAAAAAATAATCAGTTTCATAAAGTTTCATTTAAAGAAACTGAATTAGTTCATAGAAGAACTAGCGATGAAAATCGTCAAGGAATTGGAGTTGGTGTAAGCGGAAGAGAAGATCAAGTTCTTCGTTGTAGCTCAAACGCATCGTTTCAGCAAAAGAAATCTGGGTTAATGAGGATGAAGACAAAATCCAGACTAATGGATCCACCCGAAGAGGAAAATAAAAGATCCGGGAGGTTAAATCGATCCGGGTTAACTGGTAAAAGTGAAGAAATCGAAGAAGATGACCCGTTTGATGAAGATTTTCCTGAGGAATTTAAGAGAGGTAAATTAAGTATATTCACAGTATTACAATGGGTTAGTTTAATTTTAATTGTTGCTGCTTTAATTTGTAGTCTTGTAATTAGGGTTTTAAGGGAAAAATCAATTTGGGATATGCAATTATGGAAATGGGAAGTTATGGGTTTAGTTCTAATTTGTGGTGGGTTAGTATCTGGTTGGTTAATTAGGATTGTTGTATTCTTTATTGAGAGAAATTTCTTGCTTAGAAAAAGGGTTTTGTATTTTGTTTATGGATTAAGAAGTTCAGTACAGAAATTTTTATGGTTAGGATGGGTTTTACTAGCTTGGATTTTGATATTAGATAAAAAAGTTGAGAAAGAAACTCAAAGTAAAGTATTACCTTATGTAACCAAGATTTTGATCTGTTTTATGGTGGCTACATTGATGTGGTTGATTAAGACATTGCTTCTTAAGGTATTAGCTATGAATTTCCATGTTAGCGCATTTTTTGATCGAATTCAAGATGCGTTATTTAATCAGTATGTGATTGAGACACTATCCGGAGCGCCTTACCTTGAAATTCAGAGTAATCAGGAGGAGGAGGAACGGGTTGCTTCTGAGGTTCAGAAGCTTCAGAATGCTGGGGTGTATATCCCTCCTGATCTTAGGGAGAATTGTTTTCCGAATGAAGGGAAGAATGTGGGTAGTGCTAGGTCGAATACGAGTGTGTTGCAAAGGAGTCCTCGTATTGGGAAGAGTCCTAGGAGTTCGGTGATTGGGAAGAGTCCTAGGGCGCCTTCGAATTCTAGGAGGGAAGAGAAGGAAGAGGAGAACGAGGGGATTAGTATTGATCATTTGCATAGATGGAATCAGAAGAATGTGTCGGCTTGGAATATGAAGAGGTTGATGAATATTGTGCGAAAAGGGGTTTTGTCTACGCTTGATGAGCAGCTTGATCCACGTATTGAGGAGGACTCGGCATTGCAGATTCGTAGCGAGAAGGAAGCAAAAGCTGCTGCCAAGAGGTTATTCACTAATGTGGCGTCGCCCGGCTCAAAGTAAGATTTTATCAATGTACTTATAGTTCATGTTTTAATGCAATTCGACACACTTATGATATAATTGAGGTATTTGAATAGTTAGGCCGATCACATGAAACGTAGTTGCAAACGCCATCTTTTGTGTCCCTCGAGGATATTGCTCTTTATCCATTGCCTAATCTAAGCACTGAAATAGCCAAGAGTAATGCTTCCATTTTTTAATAGATGTACTATATTCAAAAAGCTCTCACGTAAAAACATGAAGTGTAGCTATTAAAAAAAGACGGAGGAAATACTTCCTCCGTTCTGAAATACTCGCTGCATTACTGTTATTAACACTACTTATTGTTCAAGCTTATTTTATATATTGCGGCTAGTGTGTTAAGAGTTCTTGTTTGAATCGTCTAATCACATGCCTTTCATAATATTAACTTTATATAAATTTAAATTGTGTATAATTCAATATATAAATGATTAAATGACATATTGGATTGCGTAAAAAGTCAAATGTAGCAAGTATAGTGGAACAAAGGACTGAAATGTAGGATGTTATTTGGTGTTGTGTGTGGGGGGGTAGCTTTTAGTTTCCCAAGTCATTTGTAGTGGTCTGTTACGCTATCATTTGTTTTTTGCTTTGAGTCTTTCTTTTCCTACTTATTGAACTCTACTTTTCATGTTATATCTTAGTGACTTGCATTCTGATTAATTTTTTGTTGAAGATATATACAATTAGCGGATTTGATGCGCTTTCTAAGAGAAGACGAAGCAAACAGGACCATAAGATTGTTTGAAGGAGCTGTTGATGGTAAAGGAATCAGCAAGCGGGCACTTAAAAACTGGGTGGTGAGTGATCTAAAACCCATTTTCTCGTACCATTTCCTTAGGTCTGCTAATCTCGAGAGAATGAGCTGAGAAAACAACCCCTTTTCTTTGCATGGCCATTTTATCAGGTTAACGTGTTCAGGGAAAGGCGGGCCCTTGCACTTTCGCTCAATGACACAAAGACGGCTGTGAACAAGCTTCACCATCTGGTGAACATTATTGTTGGTATTGCTGTGGTGGTCGTCTGGCTTCTAATCTTGGGTGTTCCCGTTACTCACTTCCTGGTCTTTGTGAGCTCCCAAGTTGTTGTACTGGCTTTTATGTTTGGTAACACCTGCAAAACAACGTTTGAAGCTATCATCTTTCTTTTCGTTATGCATCCATTCGATGTGGGTGATCGTTGTGAAATCGAGGGAGTTCAGGTAAAAATCCAATCAACCTAACAATAAATTTCAAATGCCCGAGTTCTTGTTAAATCAGTTAATGAATGTTTTCTCCTATTTCTTAAAGGGTCTAATTTGTTATTCCTTGTTTTTTTTGATTCATAGATGATTGTAGAGGAGATGAATATATTGACTACCGTATTTCTGAGATACGACAATCAGAAAATTATTTACCCTAATAGTGTGCTAGCTACCAAACCTATCAGCAACTATTATAGAAGTCCCGATATGGGAGATGCCATTGATTTTTGCGTCCATGTCTCAACTCCCGTGGAAAAGTTATCGCTGATGAAGGAAAGAATAACAAGGTAAGATTATCTCATCTCTTATTCTTATCAATCGTAATGATGTTAGCAATGGGTGATCAAATCATTTGCATTTTTTATTTATATAAAGTTGTGGATGATGTTTGATATGGGGATTAATAGAAAAGACACTCTTTGTTACCAGGGTATAAATGCGTACATCTAACCCTTATCCGTCCAGGTGAAACTAGAGGTGTTTAAAACAAATTTAATGACCCGAAATTTATCCGACCTTGTAACTGAATCCGATTTCCCTTGATTTCAAAAATGGTTTACAATTATGTAAAAAAAAATATGGACACCAAACTCGATTTTTAACCGACCCGAAACACCTTACTCGAAATCACCCCGATTACCCGAATAAACACCTCTATGTAGGACCCAGTTAGCGTTAGACTAACGGCATGTTGTCTCTCCCTTTATTCACCACCCCTCCCCCCAAACACGCACATCAAGAAAAAAAAAAAAAAAAAGCTACTTGTTTTGCTGGTTGTCATCCTTTAATGTTGCTACCATTCTCTTTTTTTTTTTTGCATCCTTTGGCATGTCTAGTATCTACCACATCTTACCAATTTGTTTGGAGGGTCCTTTGTGTATACTATCCTTTTACTAATAGGAATATTTCACTGAGAGCACAAAATTCTTATCATTCTTGTGAGGATGTTTCCGAATAGATGATGGTCATTGGTCAATATATACGCACCATTTTTTGGAATCTCTTATTTTTGGAAAATTTTATTGGATATTATGTTCTAATGACTTTAAACTTATTCCTCACTGATATCTTCCTCTAAAATAAAGAAAAAAGAAAAAGTAAGAAGAGATAAGTTCATTCTCAAGTGCTCAATCTAGGCCTCTTGAAATCATGGTTGTGTTGTTTCTTTAAAGTTGGCCTTCCTTAGCCTTATGAGATAACCCGATTTAAGCTAGACATGAAGGTAGAGAAACTAAACTAACTTCAACTCCACTCGAACATGAATTAACTTGAACCTGTTAGTCCGTCACAATTTGATCTGTTTGTCAAACGCACATATTATGCAAGTATTCGACAATATAGAAGCTATACTTATTTTTCTCCGGGCTTGGTACTTCGAGGATTGACACAAATATCGAGTAGTTTAGTTGGTGGGAGTGTTTGGCATAATTTATATTGTGGGGACAAAAATGGAAACTGTAGCAAACTCAAAAGGGATGGAGGGACGACTGATCCATCGTCTTTTTTGTCACTTGCTAAAGGATTACATCATCATTATCATATCTAGAGCATTCTGTCCATAGAAAAACTATAAGCAAAGTCTGGGAAGAGATAGAAGGTGGCAACTCATAACCTTAAAGAAGAGCGCGGATAAAGAGTCCCTCAACTCGAAAAAGATTAAGAGAAGTTTTCGCAACGAATAAAACTGAGTGAAGCGAAGCTAACTCTGCAAGCTTGCATCTTATCCACAAGCGTGACCCTTAAACTTAAAATAAAAACATAAAATAAAAATGAATAAAATGCATATAAATAAAAAAATAAATAAAATAAAATAAAAAATAAAAACGAGTAAAAGTCAGAGAACAAGAACATCAACAGATAAGCAAAAGGGAACCAGTAGTCTAAAACACGTAAATCTGTAAATTTGCTAAAGGACTACGTATGGCGTTAATAGTACCTTCATTTATCTCCAAATGATGTAAATTTGTCACTGCTGCATAATCATTAACGAATTCATGATTGTATTGTTTCTTTAGGTACATTGACAACAAGTCAGATCACTGGTACCCAGCCCCGATGATAGTGATGAGGGATGTCGAGGACTTGAACAGACTAAAGTTTTCCTTGTGGGTATCACACAGAATGAACCATCAGGACATGGGAGAAAGGTGGGTGAGGAGATCCACTCTCGTCGAGGAGATGATCAAAATTTTCAAAGAACTCGACATTGAATATCGCATGTTGCCCATGGATGTCAATGTCAGAAACATGCCGCCTCTCGTTTCTGATAGACTTCCTTCCAACTGGACTGCTTGTGCAAGATGATCATCTTTTTAAAACAATTCTGTTGTGTTGGGGCAGAACATGCTTGTGCATTTGCTACAACATTGAGGTTCAAGGTTATGAACGTATCGTAGGTGAATTCATTGGAGTAGATGATCTATTGGGCCTTTTTACGCGTCTTAAAACTGATCTATTGGTTCATGAAATCAACTCTAATCTTTTGGAAGTAAAGCATGGGCATTGTTGTTGATGACACCAAGTGTACTTGTGAGAAGTAAAAACCGGCTTGAGTTCAGATAGTTTGTATTACGAGACTGTGGTTCTAATGATTAGTCAAATATTACTCCGTCCCACTTAATATGCTGCATGTGCAATTTTGAATGTGAGAGTTTGAAACAAGTGTAGCAAAAGGAGTTGGATAGAGGGAGTAGTGAGTATTAGCTGTGGTTTGTTTGTTATGGACCGATGAGGTTATGATAGTGTTGGGAGTGGGATTCTCTTAGCTGAGCATCTCCATATTGATGTTAATGTGTAAATTATCCTATAAATTTTGTGGTTTGATCTCTAATAATCATTGTTATATTCTTTAAATTTTCAAATTATTATACTGTCTAATTTTTTAAGTGAAGGTAAACTCATTTACTAATTAAAAGCAAAATTCGCAAAAAATAGCATCAACAATTCAAGACGAACAGCTAAGCCTTATCACAGGGACGAATAGTTGCCCATTTTGCCGTACATATTTTAAATATGAAATATTAATGAATAATACTATCAACGTACCTTTTTTGTATGATTTGATTAATTTTATGTTTGATTTATTTTATATTGACATGAAATTATGATTAGAGTTGTTTAAAAATGAAATTGGATTGAAAAAGTTAATCTATTTGTTAACATGTCAAACAAAGCCGGAGCATAAATAATTTTTTTGAGGTTCATAAATAATTAGTTTTTCCTTTATATGTTAAACTTACTAGTGATTAAAAAAATGCCCACCTTTAAAAAAAAAAAAGTGCTCAACAATAAATATTTCTCAGTAAATAATGATTTTTTGGTGATTCAAAATTAATATTTTCTTTGTTTATTTTCATTATCTCATATTTTCATCACTTATTATAAAGTTTTATTTTGCCAATCCAACTTAGGATATGAATTGAGTTTTTCTCCGAAAACCTATTTAGTTAAAACGATTTTGCTATCCTATTCATTCCTAGGATCACGAAATAGCATATCCCATATTCAATCTTTACTTGATACTATTTTGTCTCTAAATTTGAAACACTTACTATTTTAGTCCATTTTTTTTAATACTTTTGTCTAGTGCGAGTGAGGTGTAAACGGTGGGGTGGGAGTCATGGGCAGATCTAGGTGTCCTTGAACATCTATACACGAAGACACGGGTTCCAAGAAGGTTGTAAGTTTCGATGATTTTTAAGATAACTTTTTATATTTTTTAATAATTTGCGAGTTACAACCTTAGAGTTTAGCATTTTTGCGAATTATAACCTTAATGTTTATTTTTTGCAAATTACAATCATCAAAGTATTAAAGTTTACAGTTGCAAGCCAAAAATACAGAACTCCGATCATTAAACGTAAAATTCCAAACCTGTAAACTTTGATATTCTGGTGTCCGTAATTCGCAAAAAATAAACGTCAAAATTGTAAATCACAATATTGCTAAACAAATTACTCCTATTATAGAATATTTACCCTATCTTTAAGAAAAATTATAAGAATAATTTAGTTTGGCTAATTTTCTATTATAAATACATTATTTTGTGCTCTCATCTACGATTGCTCTTAAAATTGCCCGAATTCCTGAAAAGAACATAGTGAAGAACTTCTCAAAACGAAGTTTTCCCAGCAAACTTCTGACAAATTGGGTTGATCAGCCATGGAAGTAGGTACATTCGATTCTCTAATACCATCTCGTTACATTTCATTTATTTTTCCTATTCAATCTCTTTCCTGTCCAATTGACTATATTGTATCAAACTATCTTCAAATTTCTGTTCTTGATTCACCATTTAACCCCACTACTTTACCCAAAATAGCCGCCATGATTGTCCCAAAACACCGTGAAAATGATTGGGTTTTCACCACAGAAGCTGGGCATCTCCAGCTTCTTTTGAATTCCCCTGGGATTTCTAGGTTAATTTTAATTGGTAATGCTCCTAATTGTGATATAAATGTTGGAAATTTATACAAAAGATCATTAGAAAATTGCCCAAATTATAGGGTTAAGTTGGAGGAAAGTTTATACCCTTTGTTGATGGCTTTAATACCTAAGGAAATTGCTCAATCGGGTAATTTTGATGTACCCTTTTTGAGTTATGAGGATAATTTAATTAGTAGTGCAGTACTAGAATGTTGTGTTGGAGATTGTGTAGGAGAAATGCTCGTTGAAGATGTCGAAATCGAGGGTTCTAAGAGGGAGTTTCGGAGGCGATTGAGGTTTAAGAAAATGCCCAATTTGATACAAACACAAATAAGCATTGTTCCCAATGGATTTGACGAAGATATTTTGAATTCCATGTGTTTTAAAGAAGGGGATTTTGAAAAGGGGATTTTTAGTTTGGATGTAAGATCATTAGTTCATCCTTACTTAGAACCTATGGTGTCAAGTCTTTGTTTAATTGGTGGGTATATTGAAGAGTGCTATGAATCCAATGTTAGGCCAAGAGGACTTTGCATAGGTGTTGGAGGTGGAGCATTGCTTAGTTTTCTATCATTGCAATTAGGTTTCGAGGTTGTTGGTATCGAGATTGATGAAGTTGTTTTGAGGATTGCAAAACAATATTTTGGGTTACAAACTAGCAATAGTTTGCATCTTTGTGTTGGAGATGGAATAGAAATTCTTAAGAAGGTAGCTTTTCTTAGCAACAACGACAATGCCAAAGACGTAATCTCAAAAGATTGGGGTCGGTTACATGAACCGATATATCAGTCCCAAAAGATTGGGGTCAAGTACAACGACAAAGCTTTTCTTAACAATGGCAGTAAATCAAGTTCTTTGGTAGATAGTACAACAAGAAAGGATTATTGTAAGGAGTATATTGAGAATTTTGGGTCTAAATTTCTTGTTATTATGCTTGATGTGGATTCTAGTGATGTTAAAATGGAAATTAGTGCGCCTACCTTGGATTTTTTCCAAAAAGATGTACTTCTAGCTGCTAAATCATCTCTTTTGAATCATGGTATTCTAGTTTTGAATGTAATTCCTTCAGATAAGTCATTCTATGATATGCTGATACATAAATTGAAAGAAGTTTTTGTGGATTTGTATGAGATAGATTGTGGAAATGAAGAGAATTTTGTTCTTATAGCCTCAAAAACATCTGTTGCTGTTACTGAAAATAAATTTTTGAGGAAGCTGAATTCAGTTATTTCAGGAGCATTTGTGGATTCTGTTCGGAAAATATGAAGTTTATGCTAATAATTTTGTACTTGATTTCTCCGACTGCTATAAGTACCGTATTTTGATCGATAAACTTTGGTAGCTATCCTAGCATTAAACTTCAACATTCAGGCCATCGAGTTGATTTCGGGTCAGATCTTTCGGTTCAAAATCTTTATATTCATTTTGAAGTCTGGTCAAGTCGGGTTTGTTGCAATGTCGGGTAATACCGGGTCAGTTCTACTTCAAGGACTGTCAAGTGTCCCAGACCAGGAACGTTCTTTATTTGGCATTGCAAAAGTTAGCTAAGGTATCACCAAGCATGAATTTGCATTTGTCACTTTTTCCCCGAAATTTTGAGGTGACATTCACTTTCAGGAAAGCAAATGTCTCCATTTGTTCTTCTTTTTTTGTTGTCAACATACCTGTGATTTGTCCTATTTCTGCATTTTCTACCGTGTGTTTTGTCGAAGATCTGAAGCTAATGAGGCAAATGGTTATGTTCTGGGAGGCACCCCAGTTCAAGGATCTGATACTTTCGAGCAATCAAGATGACTGTGATCTTTATCCTTCCTACTTTACAATAAGTAATCCATGTTAATTTGTGTATTAAATGCTGCTGCCATCTATTTTGTTTTAACTGCAGCGAGCCACCTGCAAGGCTGCAGTTTAGCTCATTGTGTATTTTGTGTAATTTGTACTTTTTTAGTGATTGAAAAGTCAACAATCCAGTATCTCGCATAAGTCAGGGTCGGGGGAAGAGGATAGCGGACATATCGTACCCGTGCCCCCTCCAAGGAGAGGGCACGGAGAAATGAAATCTCCTTATATCTTCACCATGGGATGTTACCTGTGATTAAATCTTGCCTTTCCGATGATCAAAATTCAGCACTTTCTTGTTCCTGAAGAATTTCTGTTCAGTTTATGTCTTTATCATTTCCTTGAGTGGATTATGTTTGTTCTAGATGGTAGTCTCATTTCCAGTTTGGATACGTTGTCAAAAATTACGAGTCAATTTATTCATCTTTTCCGTCTTAATTTTTCAGAGAAAGAGGTGCTCGGGCCCTAGAGGAAAGATTAGCAGTGGAAATGTTGGCTGCTGCATAAGGCACAGACGGATCACAAGTAGATGAATGTGAGTCTTTGACTTCGCCTTCGTTTTCAGAAACTAGCTTATTGATTGTGTCAATATATTGCGAGATGATTCCTTAGTTTTGAAGTTAAAACTTGACAGCTCGTATTGTGTAAGACCGTCTCATCATGAGACAAACTCATATAATTAACCCATTTACATAATTGATTACTTTAAGTGATCTCTTTAACTAACTAAAGATACACAAGCCAGTCCAATAGAGACGGTCTCACCATGAGACCTTCTGTCCGTCTCATTTAAGAATTTGTGAAAACTTTGGAATTTGTTTGATCTTTGAACGATAAACTACACACCTCGAGTTTTCTTGGTATAATTATTCTATAGTAATAATGGTTCATTCATATCCTCTCGAAAAACCTTCAAATGGTTTTTTTGCTCGTGTGGCATCGAAATTCATATACACTTAACTTGAGCCGATTTAAGCAACTTAACTAGTTGGTAATGTAGAGTTGTAACCTGCTAGAACCAAAATTTTCCTCTTTGCTCACAACATAATTCCGATAGTGGTTTATCTTTCGTATTCGAAACCACAATGTAGCAAATACAGAGAGACGGAAGAGTATTCTTAACTTTAACAAAGCTCGACCTAAGGAGTCATACTACAATGCTTAAACAACCAGTTGAAGAAATTTTTTTTCGTAAAAAAGAAATGAGGAAAACATAGTTGTCCAAAAAACTTCAACCAATGATAATGCTTCCTGGAAAGGTATGTAACTATACTTTCTCCGTTCTGTTATACTTGCTACATTTGACTTTTTACGCAATTTTTATGTCAATTTAATCGGTTATATATGGAGTTATGTATAACCAAAAAGTTTACTTCTAAAAAGTTACAAATATAAAAATATGTGATTAGACGATTCAAACAAGATTCAACTTGATTATATTTTTTCTTACACATTAGGCATTAGCCGCAATATAAAATATAAGCCTGAATGACGAATAGTGTTAATAACCATAATGTAGCAAGTATTTCAGAATGGAGGAAATACTATTTTCGTTCCACTGGATTTGCTACACTTCCCATAGTTGATTGTCCTAATAAGTTTGCTGCTAACTTCTCGTTGTATTCCTGGAGTTCTCTCCTATATCTTTCTTTATCTCTCAACCCAATATTTTGATAAACCTGTACATAAACATACAATTAACAAACATGTAGTTTATATATCACCATATGTCCCCATCAGATTGCTACATTAAAAAAAAAAGATTATAAAATGTAGAAATCTGATTAAGACAAAAAACTATTTACGGTGTATTTGGTTGTTGGTACTAAATAATGGTAATATAAATGATTTGTAGTGTAAATTTTTATGAGATGTATTATGTCATTCCCATGTTAATTAAAAGTTGATTATATCACCTAATACCATCACTCCAAATTATGCATTGGAATGAATTTTCTGAAGAAAATGAGATGATTGAAGCAAAACAAGCTTGAATATTAAACTTGTTAAGAGATTTTCCCACTAAAATTACACTAAAAATTTTAATAATTATTTCCACAATTTAATACCAACAACTAAACGGGCCATTAGTACTCATTGGACTCACTACTCTCTCTTCAGGGCCAAGATTGTTCCATAATTCTCCAATCATCTTAGTAAACTCCCTTTCTCTACTATTAGGATAAAGGGACTTGAGCACTGAATGCTTCTCCGAGAAAAAGAAATTGTAGCCACTTCTATTGGGTTTCGGATGGGTCGGATCTCCGCCCCATCGCTTCCTCTTTCGTCTTCTCCTTCTTGAGGCTTTGCGAGGTTGCATAGGATTGTATGGAATGATTGCCATGCTGAGATCTTCAGCTGGGGAAGAAGGTGTGCATGGTGGATCATCTGCTGAAGGATGGTAAATTACTCCACTCAACACATCATGTCCTACTTTAACTGTGACTAAATAACCACAGTCAAATTTCCCATCAATTGTTCCTATTGCTGGAATGCTCAAAGGAATAGAAGAAACTGGACAATGTAAAACATTTTTTAGCTAGATAGAATAATATTATAATAATACAAGCCTAGAAAAGTTGCTTAGCTTATAGAATATTTGAAGATTTAAGATCAATGGAATTGTTCTTTAAAACAATTCAAGTATATACTATGTATTGTGTAGAAATTGTTGTTGATTGATCTATTTGACCAACTAGTAGTATTTGATTTGCCAGTCGATAAGCCAACAGTTTCGAAAATGTTTGATACAAACTATTTATTGGCTATTTATTAGGATAAAAAATTAGTCAAAAAGCAAAGAAATCATGATTTTGAATCAAAAGTCAGCTTTTCAACTGACTTAAATATCATTATAAATGTTGGTGTTTGACTAAAAAAACTAAAAGTTGGTCAACAAAAAAATCAACGAAATAGTCATTTGCAAACACACTATGTGTATTATCGTCCTTTGCTTTAAAATAATATTATACTGTAATAAATTATAAATTATAATATACACTAAATAAACTTAGTTGTTACCTGGTGAAGGAGTTTGAATTACAGGGCCTTGTAAATTAAAGAAGTAAACTTGCTCAAACTGGTAAAGAAGGCTAAGATAATGTTTTTTCAGTACAAAAGAAGCACTTGTTGTGGTGGAAGAAAAATTAAATTTTGAACTTATTTCCCTCCATTTCTTCTCTAAAACCACCTGTAAATATACACAAATTATTGTATTAATTAAGCATCAATTATATAATTCTTGTATTACTCTAATAAAATTATATTTTTCATTACCTTGTCATATCCACCCCTTTTTGTAACCTCCACATATAACAGATGTAAATTTAACTCTTTTTTTCCTGTTACTGGCACCCTAAAAATATATAACACAAAATAATTTTATATATGAGATAAATTATAAAAATAAGAGCTTCCAAATTACTGTGAAAAATGAATATGTTAATAAAAAAATGTAAAACTCTATAAAAAAAGCCGTTGAGTATTTATATTTTCAAGATATTTTTCAACCTTTCCATAAATAATTCTCACCAACAATTGTATAAGCTTCAAAGACTACATAATATATAATATATTTATAGGTTTTAACTTTCAAATAAAATTGGAAAACACTTGATAAGCTTCAAAAACTATGGAATATACCCTAAATTTAAAGGCTATATTGCTCTAACCTTCAACTTAAACTCCCAAAAGCACTTGTATAGTTGTATTAGCTTTAAAAACTATAGATAAGACTTAACTTTCGACTTAAACTTTTAATAATCCATCACATTAATTTTTTAAAATCTATTAAAAAAATAATTCTACTAAAAACTTGCAATACTATTTGAACCCTAAAAATATTATAGATTCGATCAAAGACGTTCAAGCTAAGCGAGATTCAACCTAGTTTGACATACTTTAAACATAGACGTGAAATCTTATAAATTAATAGTGTTTCAAATTCATCAAGATAGGAGAATACGTGTTTTTTTCACCAAATTTGGAAAATAATAGAAATGAAAAAGGAAAAAAATGTTTAGAAATGGAGAATATAAGAGCTATTTTTTAAAAGATTGAGTCTCGGTAAGGCGACTTCAAAAAAATAATATGTATTAAATGGATTATTTAATCTATGTATAAAATATATTTTTCAATGAGATCGTCTCATACAATAATTTGTAAAAATATATAGAATGAAAACATGGAATGGCCTACATGAATTTGGTGCCCATCATAGAATGGAAACTTCTAAGCGCATCCAAGAACACCTCTGCTTGATTAGCAACTTCTTCATGAGTAGAAATTGGAGATGGATAGTAGTAACTACATTTTTCCCTCGCCGGCGGCATTAGTTTTTGACAGAAATAAGCGCTGGAAAAGGGTTGAAATGGAAGTGTCAAACAGAGGATCCTCTGTTTTTGTTCATTGAAAAACAGGGTAATATGATTTATAGTTTAAGTGGCGTAAATAAACTTTTAGGTGATTGATTCAAGATAAGATTAGAGTTTCTTAAAAGAAATATGGAAAAATTTCTGACCCCAAATAAGTTATATATATAAAAGTCATAATTTATAAATTAAATATTGTTTGTGAATGTATTTCACATTTACAATTTTTTGTGCTCATTTTTTGTGTAAATAGAAATTTGTTTTGGATGTTGTTCTTTGAAGAATCACATCAATGTAATTATGTGAAAAATGCCAATATTTATGGTTTTTGGGAAGAAGTCAAAAGTATTAAGATGTTTAGTAAAGTCAACATAATTAACCTAAATAATTGACATATCACAAATTCTCATATAAGACGGTCTCATCACTTAAAAGAAATATCAATTCCCTTTCAATGTTTGTTCACGATTCAGTATACCTAAAAATATCGTAGATAATAATAAAATATAATTAACACGTTAATATTATACATAAAATTGTACTCCTATAAAAGTGAAGATTAACTTTAAACTTGCAATTCAACTAGGTAATCCAAACAACCTATCTTTTTAGAATTGTTATCGAGAATTTTGTTATGTTTCAGTTGAAGTAAGTATGTTATTTTTCAAACAAAATTCTGAAATTGAATCTCACCTTATTCTCTTCTTTCCTCAGCCTATTTTATAATTTGGAAAAGAAAAAGTAATCTAAAATGAGTAGTATGTGAAGATAAGTAAGAAAGCAAACCAATGATCGATGGAAATTAAGTGGGGATTGGGATAAGATAAGTTTAAGGTTTTTCTTTGTGACATGAGGTAAGATAGCTAAGTTAAAAGCTATGGTGACAAAAAATGGGTTTATATTTCTTTTGCTCCAAAGAAATAGTTTCAACTACAGATGATGTTAAAGAATTGTGGGTAAAAATGAAAAAAACATATATTTTATAAAAATTGAAAAAAATTATATATGTAATAAAAATGTAAATTAAATGTGAAAAAAATGTGGTCATAATCAAAAATAAAAATAAGAGAAATTCAATAAAATGGAAAAGAAAAATTGGCCTAATTAGTACCTGAGTGCACATAAATGGGGTAAATTCATAAGTGTGACTCTTGGTACTTTGGTAACTAAATGGGTGTAATTATGTGTGGAGTATTCATGAAGAATTATGGGTGTTAATGAAGATTAATGAAGAATATGTAAAGGTTTGATTTAAGTATGCTCGATCAAGTTTCTGTCAGAGGAAGCTGTAGGGTCGCTCGACCCATTCGCTCGACCGAGCGAGCCTTTTGGTGGGTCGAGCGGTCAGTCAGAATGCTCCAGATTTTGCTACTTCTCGCTCGACCGAGCTGCTCGACCCGAGCGAGCTCTCTGTTCAGTCGAGCAGTCTCTCTGATATGCGTGGGATGCTGATTTTTGACCTTCCAAGTTCCTAGAGTTATTTCATAGTATTCATTAGTCAATATTAACTATGTATTTATGTGAGCCATTCATCTTCATGTATCTAGTACTATAAATAGGGCTCTCATACTCACACATCAAACACATCAAACACAACCCCTAAGCCAAACACATAGCCTTTCTTGTTTGTTATCTCTATCTCAATTGTAATTCTTCATTAAGAAGTGTTGTTTGTATTCTTTTGATATAATATAAACAGAATCTACATACCACGGAGGACGTAGCCATCATTGGGTGAACCTCCTTAAATCTTTGTGTCCTTTTTAGTTACATTGTCAAACTTTGTTTGTTCGTTGTTGTTTGTTCTTAGCATCGTAACGTTATTGGCGATCATTTTCAATTGGTATCAGAGCCAAGTTGTTTTTGCGGTGTTTTAAGAAATTATTACTTGAAAATCATGACTACAATGAAGCTCGACATTGAGAAGTTTGATAGGAATGTAAACTTTGGCTTATGGTAAGTCAAAATGAGAGCCATTTTGATCCAAAATGGTGTGCATAAGGCCATTGATGGTGTAGATAATATGCCGGAAGGAATGTCCGCATCGAGATGGGAAGAGATAGACACTAAGGCATTATCGGCAATTCAATTATGCCTTTCCAATGATGTTCTAAGAGAGGTTGTTAAAGAAACAACAACCAAGAGTATATGGGAGAAATTGGAATCACTCTATATGGCCAAGAGTGTTACCAATAGGCTACTCTTGAAGAGTAGACTCTACGACTTACGCTTGGAGGAAGGTAAACTTTTAAAACCTCACTTAGATGAGTTTTGTTCCATTGTTATGGATTTACAAAACATTGATGTCAAACTTGATGATGAAGACTTGGCAATTTACCTTTTATGTTCTTTACCCCCCTCTTATAAAAATTTTAGAGAAACTCTACTTTATGGTAGAGATAATTTGAGTAGTGATGATGTAAAGAGTGCCTTAACACAAAGGGACCTCATTGATACACAATTGTCACAAAAGTCACCAAGCAATGCTAGTGATGGTTTGTTTGTAAGGGGGAGGTCACAAGAGAAAGGTTCCACTAGTGGGAGTGGAAACAAGGGTAAAAGGAGGTCTAAGTCCGTGAGGCCAAATAAAAATAAAACTTGTAACTATTGCAAGCTTAAGGGCCACATCAAGAAGGATTGTTGGAAGTTAAAGAAAAAGCTTGAGGAAGAGGCTAGGGAAGGAACTAGCAATGCTAATGCTAGTTATGTGAATGATAGTGATGATGGTGATGTTTTAGTTGCCACACATGGGTACAAAGATAATGATGAATGGATTCTTGATTCAGGGTGCACATTCCACATGACTCCCAACAAAACTTTCTTCCAAACTTATGAAAGTGTTGATGGGGGAAATGTTACCATGGGAAACAACACTACATGTAAGGTTGTTGGGATTGGGAGTATTAGAATAAAAATGTTTGATAGGATTGTGAGGACCTTAACCGATGTGAGGTATGTCCCGGGGTTGAAAAAGAATCTATTATCTTTGGGTACTCTTGATAAAATCGGGTGTAAAATCACTTGTGAAGGTGGAGTTGTGAAGGTTGCCAAGGGCTCACTAGTAGTGATGAAGGGGAAGTTGAATGGGAGTTTATATGTTCTTCAAGGTTCAACCATTCTTGGCTCGGCAAATGTATCCACAAGCACAGTGTCCGATCAAGACACCAAACTTTGGCATTTGAGGCTTGGTCACATGGGCGAAAGAGGTATGTTTGAACTCTCTAAACAAGGTTTATTTGATGGGAAGAAATTTGGGAACCTTGGTTTTTGTGAACATTGTGTTTATGGGAAACACAAGAGAGTTAGTTTTAAACCCGCCATTCACAACACTAAGGGAATTTTAGATTATGTCCATTCCGATTTGTGGGGGCCTTCTCGAATGCCCTCCCTTAGTGGTTGTAGCTACATGTTGACCTTTATTGATGATTTCTCTAGGAAAGTTTGGTGTTATTTTATAAAACATAAAAATGAAGTTTTTGATGTCTTCTTGGAATGGAAGAAAATGATTGAAAAGAAAACCGGTAGGAGCATCAAGACCTTAAGAACCGACAATGGTCTTGAATTTGTTGATAGTAAATTTCTCAAATATTGTTCTAATAAAGGTATTGTTAGACATAGAACTTGTGCAGGACGTCCTCAACAAAATGGTGTAGCGGAGAGGATGAATAAAACATTGTTAGAAAGGGCTAGATGCATGCTAAAACAAGCTAATTTTGGGAAGCAATTTTGGGCCGAAGCGGTGGCTACGGCATGTTATTTGATCAACCGTTCACCTAATACCGCCTTGAAGTTCAAGTCGCCACAAGAGGTGTGGTACATCACTCCGGTAAACTATTCTAGTCTTAGGATCTTTGGTTGTCCAGCTTATATTCATGTAAATGAGGGTAAGTTAGAACCAAGGGCTAGAAAAGGCATTTTTGTGGGATATGGAGTGGGTGTAAAAGGGTATAGGGTATGGTGTAATGATTCAAAGAATATAATTGTTTCTAGAGATGTTGTTTTTGATGAAAATAGTATGCTTGTATCTAATGTTGAAAAACCTTTTGATAATGATGTAAATAATGATGCACAAGTGGAGGTTGAATCTTCCAATGTGGATGATGAGAAAGATGATGATGTTCAACAGAGGTCTCCTCCTTTGTCAACAACTAGGCAAAGAAGGAAGATCGTGGCTCCAAGGAGGTATATTGAAGAGTGTGATTATGTTGTTTATGCTCTCAACATTGCTAGCGAAGTCGAAGGGTTAAATGAACCAAGTACGTACAAGGAGGCTATGGCCTCAAATGACTCAAGCAAGTGGTTGATTGCTATGAAGCAAGAGATGGAGTCTCTTGCAAAGAATGGAACTTGGGATATCGTTGTTGCACCAAAGAAAAAGAAGATTGTGGGGTGCAAGTGGATATTCAAGAGGAAGGAGGGTCCTTCTAGTGATATTCCTCCCATCTACAAAGCAAGGGTAGTTGCAAAGGGATACTCTCAAATTGAGGGTGTTGATTTTCATGAGGTTTTCTCATCGGTGGTGAAACACTCTTCTATAAGGGCATTGCTTGCTTTGGTGCCGATGGAGGATTTGGAATTACATCAATTGGATGTAAAGACGGCTTTTCTTCACGGTGAGCTTGAAGAAGAAATATTTATGAAGCAACCGGAAGGTTTTGAGGTAGCCGGTAAAGAAAATCATGTGTGTAGATTGAAGAGGTCATTGTATGGGTTGAAGCAATCTCCAAGGCAATGGTATAAAAGGTTTGATTCCTTTATGATTTCACATGATTTTATTAGAAGTTCTTATGATAGTTGTGTCTATTTTAAGAAGTTTGAAGATGGTTCTTTATTATATTTGCTCTTATATGTTGATGACATGCTTGTAGCATATAGTTCTTTGTTTAAGGTGGAGAACTTGAAAGAGTTGCTTTCAAGTGAATTTGATATGAAAGATCTTAGTGAAGCCAAGAAGATTCTTGGGATGGAGATTTTGAGAGATCGGGCTAAGGTTGTCTTATACCTTAGTCAAAGGAAGTACATTGAGAAAGTTGTGCGACGTTTCTCTATGGATGATGCTAAAGGTGTGTCTACTCCTCTTGCTTCACATTTCAAATTGTCCACGAATTTGTGTCCACAAACAAAGGCGGATGAAGAGCAAATGGTAAGAATTCCATATACTAGTGCCGTTGGTAGCGTTATGTATGCTATGGTATGTTCTAGACCCGACATTGCTCACGCAGTGAGTTTGGTGAGTAGATATATGTCTAATCCGGGGAAGGGACATTGGGAGGCACTAAAATGGTTATTGAGGTATTTAAAAAATACTTCTAATGTATGTCTTATGTATGGCAAGCGAGCTAACCGGGTTTTGTGACTCGGATTATGGTGGTGATCTAGATAATAGAAAGTCCACAAGTGGGTTCGTGTTCACTTTGGGTGGTTCGGCGATTAGTTGGCAATCATCGTTGCAAGATGTGGTTGCTCTCTCTACAACCGAGGCGGAGTACATAGCCGTGGCCGAGTCATTCAAAGAGGCAAAGTGGCTTAAAGGTCTTGTTGGTGAAATGTGCAATAAAGTGTGTGAGGTAAGTGTGCATTGTGATAGTCAAAGTGCAATTCATTTGGCTAGAAATCAAAATACATTTCATAGAAGATCCAAGCACATTGATATTAAGTATAATTTCATCCGGGATGAAGTTGAGCACAAAAGGGTGTTGTTGAAAAAGATTGACACTACGGAAAATCCGGCCGACATGATGACAAAGTCATTACCTACTACCAAGTTTGAATTATGTGTTGACTTGGTAGGTTTAGCTCCTTGCTTGAAGTAATGCCCTCTTGGGGCATTTTGAGGTGTGTATGTTTTTATTATGAAGTGGATTGATGAATGTTTTGACTTGGGTGAACTCAAGTCAAGGTGGAGATTGTTATGAATGGTAGTATACTAATGTGGTAGTATACTAATGTGTGACTTGAGTGCACATAAATGGGGTAAATTCATGAGTGTGACTCTTGGTACTTTGGTAACTAAATGGGTGTAATTATGTGTGGAGTATTCATGAAGAATTATGGGTGTTAATGAAGATTAATGAAGAATATGTAAAGGTTTGATTTAAGTATGCTCGATCAAGTTTCTGTCAGAGGAAGCTGTAGGGTCGCTCGACCCATTCGCTCGACCGAGCGAGCCTTTTGGTGGGTCGAGCGGTCAGTCAGAATGCTCCAGATTTTGCTACTTCTCGCTCGAACCGAGCGAGCTCTCTGTTCAGTCGAGCAGTCTCTCTGATATGCGTGGGATGCTGATTTTTGACCTTCCAAGTTCCTAGAGTTATTTCATAGTATTCATTAGTCAATATTAACTATGTATTTATGTGAGCCATTCATCTTCATGTATCTAGTACTATAAATAGGGCTCTCATACTCACACATCAAACACATCAAACACAACCCCTAAGCCAAACACATAGCCTTTCTTGTTTGTTATCTCTATCTCAATTGTAATTCTTCATTAAGAAGTGTTGTTTGTATTCTTTTGATATAATATAAACAGAATCTACATACCACGGAGGACGTAGCCATCATTGGGTGAACCTCCTTAAATCTTTGTGTCCTTTTTAGTTACATTGTCAAACTTTGTTTGTTCGTTGTTGTTTGTTCTTAGCATCGTAACGTTATTGGCGATCATTTTCAATTGGTATCAGAGCCAAGTTGTTTTTGCGGTGTTTTAAGAAATTATTACTTGAAAATCATGACTACAATGAAGCTCGACATTGAGAAGTTTGATAGGAATGTAAACTTTGGCTTATGGCAAGTCAAAATGAGAGCCATTTTGATCCAAAATGGTGTGCATAAGGCCATTGATGGTGTAGATAATATGCCGGAAGGAATGTCCGCATCGAGATGGGAAGAGATAGACACTAAGGCATTATCGGCAATTCAATTATGCCTTTCCAATGATGTTCTAAGAGAGGTTGTTAAAGAAACAACAACCAAGAGTATATGGGAGAAATTGGAATCACTCTATATGGCCAAGAGTGTTACCAATAGGCTACTCTTGAAGAGTAGACTCTACGACTTACGCTTGGAGGAAGGTAAACTTTTAAAACCTCACTTAGATGAGTTTTGTTCCATTGTTATGGATTTACAAAACATTGATGTCAAACTTGATGATGAAGACTTGGCAATTTACCTTTTATGTTCTTTACCCCCCTCTTATAAAAATTTTAGAGAAACTCTACTTTATGGTAGAGATAATTTGAGTAGTGATGATGTAAAGAGTGCCTTAACACAAAGGGACCTCATTGATACACAATTGTCACAAAAGTCACCAAGCAATGCTAGTGATGGTTTGTTTGTAAGGGGGAGGTCACAAGAGAAAGGTTCCACTAGTGGGAGTGGAAACAAGGGTAAAAGGAGGTCTAAGTCCGTGAGGCCAAATAAAAATAAAACTTGTAACTATTGCAAGCTTAAGGGCCACATCAAGAAGGATTGTTGGAAGTTAAAGAAAAAGCTTGAGGAAGAGGCTAGGGAAGGAACTAGCAATGCTAATGCTAGTTATGTGAATGATAGTGATGATGGTGATGTTTTAGTTGCCACACATGGGTACAAAGATAATGATGAATGGATTCTTGATTCAGGGTGCACATTCCACATGACTCCCAACAAAACTTTCTTCCAAACTTATGAAAGTGTTGATGGGGGAAATGTTACCATGGGAAACAACACTACATGTAAGGTTGTTGGGATTGGGAGTATTAGAATAAAAATGTTTGATAGGATTGTGAGGACCTTAACCGATGTGAGGTATGTCCCGGGGTTGAAAAAGAATCTATTATCTTTGGGTACTCTTGATAAAATCGGGTGTAAAATCACTTGTGAAGGTGGAGTTGTGAAGGTTGCCAAGGGCTCACTAGTAGTGATGAAGGGGAAGTTGAATGGGAGTTTATATGTTCTTCAAGGTTCAACCATTCTTGGCTCGGCAAATGTATCCACAAGCACAGTGTCCGATCAAGACACCAAACTTTGGCATTTGAGGCTTGGTCACATGGGCGAAAGAGGTATGTTTGAACTCTCTAAACAAGGTTTATTTGATGGGAAGAAATTTGGGAACCTTGGTTTTTGTGAACATTGTGTTTATGGGAAACACAAGAGAGTTAGTTTTAAACCCGCCATTCACAACACTAAGGGAATTTTAGATTATGTCCATTCCGATTTGTGGGGGCCTTCTCGAATGCCCTCCCTTAGTGGTTGTAGCTACATGTTGACCTTTATTGATGATTTCTCTAGGAAAGTTTGGTGTTATTTTATAAAACATAAAAATGAAGTTTTTGATGTCTTCTTGGAATGGAAGAAAATGATTGAAAAGAAAACCGGTAGGAGCATCAAGACCTTAAGAACCGACAATGGTCTTGAATTTGTTGATAGTAAATTTCTCAAATATTGTTCTAATAAAGGTATTGTTAGACATAGAACTTGTGCAGGACGTCCTCAACAAAATGGTGTAGCGGAGAGGATGAATAAAACATTGTTAGAAAGGGCTAGATGCATGCTAAAACAAGCTAATTTTGGGAAGCAATTTTGGGCCGAAGCGGTGGCTACGGCATGTTATTTGATCAACCGTTCACCTAATACCGCCTTGAAGTTCAAGTCGCCACAAGAGGTGTGGTACATCACTCCGGTAAACTATTCTAGTCTTAGGATCTTTGGTTGTCCAGCTTATATTCATGTAAATGAGGGTAAGTTAGAACCAAGGGCTAGAAAAGGCATTTTTGTGGGATATGGAGTGGGTGTAAAAGGGTATAGGGTATGGTGTAATGATTCAAAGAATATAATTGTTTCTAGAGATGTTGTTTTTGATGAAAATAGTATGCTTGTATCTAATGTTGAAAAACCTTTTGATAATGATGTAAATAATGATGCACAAGTGGAGGTTGAATCTTCCAATGTGGATGATGAGAAAGATGATGATGTTCAACAGAGGTCTCCTCCTTTGTCAACAACTAGGCAAAGAAGGAAGATCGTGGCTCCAAGGAGGTATATTGAAGAGTGTGATTATGTTGTTTATGCTCTCAACATTGCTAGCGAAGTCGAAGGGTTAAATGAACCAAGTACGTACAAGGAGGCTATGGCCTCAAATGACTCAAGCAAGTGGTTGATTGCTATGAAGCAAGAGATGGAGTCTCTTGCAAAGAATGGAACTTGGGATATCGTTGTTGCACCAAAGAAAAAGAAGATTGTGGGGTGCAAGTGGATATTCAAGAGGAAGGAGGGTCCTTCTAGTGATATTCCTCCCATCTACAAAGCAAGGGTAGTTGCAAAGGGATACTCTCAAATTGAGGGTGTTGATTTTCATGAGGTTTTCTCATCGGTGGTGAAACACTCTTCTATAAGGGCATTGCTTGCTTTGGTGCCGATGGAGGATTTGGAATTACATCAATTGGATGTAAAGACGGCTTTTCTTCACGGTGAGCTTGAAGAAGAAATATTTATGAAGCAACCGGAAGGTTTTGAGGTAGCCGGTAAAGAAAATCATGTGTGTAGATTGAAGAGGTCATTGTATGGGTTGAAGCAATCTCCAAGGCAATGGTATAAAAGGTTTGATTCCTTTATGATTTCACATGATTTTATTAGAAGTTCTTATGATAGTTGTGTCTATTTTAAGAAGTTTGAAGATGGTTCTTTATTATATTTGCTCTTATATGTTGATGACATGCTTGTAGCATATAGTTCTTTGTTTAAGGTGGAGAACTTGAAAGAGTTGCTTTCAAGTGAATTTGATATGAAAGATCTTAGTGAAGCCAAGAAGATTCTTGGGATGGAGATTTTGAGAGATCGGGCTAAGGTTGTCTTATACCTTAGTCAAAGGAAGTACATTGAGAAAGTTGTGCGACGTTTCTCTATGGATGATGCTAAAGGTGTGTCTACTCCTCTTGCTTCACATTTCAAATTGTCCACGAATTTGTGTCCACAAACAAAGGCGGATGAAGAGCAAATGGTAAGAATTCCATATACTAGTGCCGTTGGTAGCGTTATGTATGCTATGGTATGTTCTAGACCCGACATTGCTCACGCAGTGAGTTTGGTGAGTAGATATATGTCTAATCCGGGGAAGGGACATTGGGAGGCACTAAAATGGTTATTGAGGTATTTAAAAAATACTTCTAATGTATGTCTTATGTATGGCAAGCGAGCTAACCGGGTTTTGTGACTCGGATTATGGTGGTGATCTAGATAATAGAAAGTCCACAAGTGGGTTCGTGTTCACTTTGGGTGGTTCGGCGATTAGTTGGCAATCATCGTTGCAAGATGTGGTTGCTCTCTCTACAACCGAGGCGGAGTACATAGCCGTGGCCGAGTCATTCAAAGAGGCAAAGTGGCTTAAAGGTCTTGTTGGTGAAATGTGCAATAAAGTGTGTGAGGTAAGTGTGCATTGTGATAGTCAAAGTGCAATTCATTTGGCTAGAAATCAAAATACATTTCATAGAAGATCCAAGCACATTGATATTAAGTATAATTTCATCCGGGATGAAGTTGAGCACAAAAGGGTGTTGTTGAAAAAGATTGACACTACGGAAAATCCGGCCGACATGATGACAAAGTCATTACCTACTACCAAGTTTGAATTATGTGTTGACTTGGTAGGTTTAGCTCCTTGCTTGAAGTAATGCCCTCTTGGGGCATTTTGAGGTGTGTATGTTTTTATTATGAAGTGGATTGATGAATGTTTTGACTTGGGTGAACTCAAGTCAAGGTGGAGATTGTTATGAATGGTAGTATACTAATGTGGTAGTATACTAATGTGTGACTTGAGTGCACATAAATGGGGTAAATTCATGAGTGTGACTCTTGGTACTTTGGTAACTAAATGGGTGTAATTATGTGTGGAGTATTCATGAAGAATTATGGGTGTTAATGAAGATTAATGAAGAATATGTAAAGGTTTGATTTAAGTATGCTCGATCAAGTTTCTGTCAGAGGAAGCTGTAGGGTCGCTCGACCCATTCGCTCGACCGAGCGAGCCTTTTGGTGGGTCGAGCGGTCAGTCAGAATGCTCCAGATTTTGCTACTTCTCGCTCGAACCGAGCGAGCTCTCTGTTCAGTCGAGCAGTCTCTCTGATATGCGTGGGATGCTGATTTTTGACCTTCCAAGTTCCTAGAGTTATTTCATAGTATTCATTAGTCAATATTAACTATGTATTTATGTGAGCCATTCATCTTCATGTATCTAGTACTATAAATAGGGCTCTCATACTCACACATCAAACACATCAAACACAACCCCTAAGCCAAACACATAGCCTTTCTTGTTTGTTATCTCTATCTCAATTGTAATTCTTCATTAAGAAGTGTTGTTTGTATTCTTTTGATATAATATAAACAGAATCTACATACCACGGAGGACGTAGCCATCATTGGGTGAACCTCCTTAAATCTTTGTGTCCTTTTTAGTTACATTGTCAAACTTTGTTTGTTCGTTGTTGTTTGTTCTTAGCATCGTAACGTTATTGGCGATCATTTTCAATTGGTATCAGAGCCAAGTTGTTTTTGCGGTGTTTTAAGAAATTATTACTTGAAAATCATGACTACAATGAAGCTCGACATTGAGAAGTTTGATAGGAATGTAAACTTTGGCTTATGGCAAGTCAAAATGAGAGCCATTTTGATCCAAAATGGTGTGCATAAGGCCATTGATGGTGTAGATAATATGCCGGAAGGAATGTCCGCATCGAGATGGGAAGAGATAGACACTAAGGCATTATCGGCAATTCAATTATGCCTTTCCAATGATGTTCTAAGAGAGGTTGTTAAAGAAACAACAACCAAGAGTATATGGGAGAAATTGGAATCACTCTATATGGCCAAGAGTGTTACCAATAGGCTACTCTTGAAGAGTAGACTCTACGACTTACGCTTGGAGGAAGGTAAACTTTTAAAACCTCACTTAGATGAGTTTTGTTCCATTGTTATGGATTTACAAAACATTGATGTCAAACTTGATGATGAAGACTTGGCAATTTACCTTTTATGTTCTTTACCCCCCTCTTATAAAAATTTTAGAGAAACTCTACTTTATGGTAGAGATAATTTGAGTAGTGATGATGTAAAGAGTGCCTTAACACAAAGGGACCTCATTGATACACAATTGTCACAAAAGTCACCAAGCAATGCTAGTGATGGTTTGTTTGTAAGGGGGAGGTCACAAGAGAAAGGTTCCACTAGTGGGAGTGGAAACAAGGGTAAAAGGAGGTCTAAGTCCGTGAGGCCAAATAAAAATAAAACTTGTAACTATTGCAAGCTTAAGGGCCACATCAAGAAGGATTGTTGGAAGTTAAAGAAAAAGCTTGAGGAAGAGGCTAGGGAAGGAACTAGCAATGCTAATGCTAGTTATGTGAATGATAGTGATGATGGTGATGTTTTAGTTGCCACACATGGGTACAAAGATAATGATGAATGGATTCTTGATTCAGGGTGCACATTCCACATGACTCCCAACAAAACTTTCTTCCAAACTTATGAAAGTGTTGATGGGGGAAATGTTACCATGGGAAACAACACTACATGTAAGGTTGTTGGGATTGGGAGTATTAGAATAAAAATGTTTGATAGGATTGTGAGGACCTTAACCGATGTGAGGTATGTCCCGGGGTTGAAAAAGAATCTATTATCTTTGGGTACTCTTGATAAAATCGGGTGTAAAATCACTTGTGAAGGTGGAGTTGTGAAGGTTGCCAAGGGCTCACTAGTAGTGATGAAGGGGAAGTTGAATGGGAGTTTATATGTTCTTCAAGGTTCAACCATTCTTGGCTCGGCAAATGTATCCACAAGCACAGTGTCCGATCAAGACACCAAACTTTGGCATTTGAGGCTTGGTCACATGGGCGAAAGAGGTATGTTTGAACTCTCTAAACAAGGTTTATTTGATGGGAAGAAATTTGGGAACCTTGGTTTTTGTGAACATTGTGTTTATGGGAAACACAAGAGAGTTAGTTTTAAACCCGCCATTCACAACACTAAGGGAATTTTAGATTATGTCCATTCCGATTTGTGGGGGCCTTCTCGAATGCCCTCCCTTAGTGGTTGTAGCTACATGTTGACCTTTATTGATGATTTCTCTAGGAAAGTTTGGTGTTATTTTATAAAACATAAAAATGAAGTTTTTGATGTCTTCTTGGAATGGAAGAAAATGATTGAAAAGAAAACCGGTAGGAGCATCAAGACCTTAAGAACCGACAATGGTCTTGAATTTGTTGATAGTAAATTTCTCAAATATTGTTCTAATAAAGGTATTGTTAGACATAGAACTTGTGCAGGACGTCCTCAACAAAATGGTGTAGCGGAGAGGATGAATAAAACATTGTTAGAAAGGGCTAGATGCATGCTAAAACAAGCTAATTTTGGGAAGCAATTTTGGGCCGAATCGGTGGCTACGGCATGTTATTTGATCAACCGTTCACCTAATACCGCCTTGAAGTTCAAGTCGCCACAAGAGGTGTGGTACATCACTCCGGTAAACTATTCTAGTCTTAGGATCTTTGGTTGTCCAGCTTATATTCATGTAAATGAGGGTAAGTTAGAACCAAGGGCTAGAAAAGGCATTTTTGTGGGATATGGAGTGGGTGTAAAAGGGTATAGGGTATGGTGTAATGATTCAAAGAATATAATTGTTTCTAGAGATGTTGTTTTTGATGAAAATAGTATGCTTGTATCTAATGTTGAAAAACCTTTTGATAATGATGTAAATAATGATGCACAAGTGGAGGTTGAATCTTCCAATGTGGATGATGAGAAAGATGATGATGTTCAACAGAGGTCTCCTCCTTTGTCAACAACTAGGCAAAGAAGGAAGATCGTGGCTCCAAGGAGGTATATTGAAGAGTGTGATTATGTTGTTTATGCTCTCAACATTGCTAGCGAAGTCGAAGGGTTAAATGAACCAAGTACGTACAAGGAGGCTATGGCCTCAAATGACTCAAGCAAGTGGTTGATTGCTATGAAGCAAGAGATGGAGTCTCTTGCAAAGAATGGAACTTGGGATATCGTTGTTGCACCAAAGAAAAAGAAGATTGTGGGGTGCAAGTGGATATTCAAGAGGAAGGAGGGTCCTTCTAGTGATATTCCTCCCATCTACAAAGCAAGGGTAGTTGCAAAGGGATACTCTCAAATTGAGGGTGTTGATTTTCATGAGGTTTTCTCATCGGTGGTGAAACACTCTTCTATAAGGGCATTGCTTGCTTTGGTGCCGATGGAGGATTTGGAATTACATCAATTGGATGTAAAGACGGCTTTTCTTCACGGTGAGCTTGAAGAAGAAATATTTATGAAGCAACCGGAAGGTTTTGAGGTAGCCGGTAAAGAAAATCATGTGTGTAGATTGAAGAGGTCATTGTATGGGTTGAAGCAATCTCCAAGGCAATGGTATAAAAGGTTTGATTCCTTTATGATTTCACATGATTTTATTAGAAGTTCTTATGATAGTTGTGTCTATTTTAAGAAGTTTGAAGATGGTTCTTTATTATATTTGCTCTTATATGTTGATGACATGCTTGTAGCATATAGTTCTTTGTTTAAGGTGGAGAACTTGAAAGAGTTGCTTTCAAGTGAATTTGATATGAAAGATCTTAGTGAAGCCAAGAAGATTCTTGGGATGGAGATTTTGAGAGATCGGGCTAAGGTTGTCTTATACCTTAGTCAAAGGAAGTACATTGAGAAAGTTGTGCGACGTTTCTCTATGGATGATGCTAAAGGTGTGTCTACTCCTCTTGCTTCACATTTCAAATTGTCCACGAATTTGTGTCCACAAACAAAGGCGGATGAAGAGCAAATGGTAAGAATTCCATATACTAGTGCCGTTGGTAGCGTTATGTATGCTATGGTATGTTCTAGACCCGACATTGCTCACGCAGTGAGTTTGGTGAGTAGATATATGTCTAATCCGGGGAAGGGACATTGGGAGGCACTAAAATGGTTATTGAGGTATTTAAAAAATACTTCTAATGTATGTCTTATGTATGGCAAGCGAGCTAACCGGGTTTTGTGACTCGGATTATGGTGGTGATCTAGATAATAGAAAGTCCACAAGTGGGTTCGTGTTCACTTTGGGTGGTTCGGCGATTAGTTGGCAATCATCGTTGCAAGATGTGGTTGCTCTCTCTACAACCGAGGCGGAGTACATAGCCGTGGCCGAGTCATTCAAAGAGGCAAAGTGGCTTAAAGGTCTTGTTGGTGAAATGTGCAATAAAGTGTGTGAGGTAAGTGTGCATTGTGATAGTCAAAGTGCAATTCATTTGGCTAGAAATCAAAATACATTTCATAGAAGATCCAAGCACATTGATATTAAGTATAATTTCATCCGGGATGAAGTTGAGCACAAAAGGGTGTTGTTGAAAAAGATTGACACTACGGAAAATCCGGCCGACATGATGACAAAGTCATTACCTACTACCAAGTTTGAATTATGTGTTGACTTGGTAGGTTTAGCTCCTTGCTTGAAGTAATGCCCTCTTGGGGCATTTTGAGGTGTGTATGTTTTTATTATGAAGTGGATTGATGAATGTTTTGACTTGGGTGAACTCAAGTCAAGGTGGAGATTGTTATGAATGGTAGTATACTAATGTGGTAGTATACTAATGTGTGACTTGAGTGCACATAAATGGGGTAAATTCATGAGTGTGACTCTTGGTACTTTGGTAACTAAATGGGTGTAATTATGTGTGGAGTATTCATGAAGAATTATGGGTGTTAATGAAGATTAATGAAGAATATGTAAAGGTTTGATTTAAGTATGCTCGATCAAGTTTCTGTCAGAGGAAGCTGTAGGGTCGCTCGACCCATTCGCTCGACCGAGCGAGCCTTTTGGTGGGTCGAGCGGTCAGTCAGAATGCTCCAGATTTTGCTACTTCTCGCTCGAACCGAGCGAGCTCTCTGTTCAGTCGAGCAGTCTCTCTGATATGCGTGGGATGCTGATTTTTGACCTTCCAAGTTCCTAGAGTTATTTCATAGTATTCATTAGTCAATATTAACTATGTATTTATGTGAGCCATTCATCTTCATGTATCTAGTACTATAAATAGGGCTCTCATACTCACACATCAAACACATCAAACACAACCCCTAAGCCAAACACATAGCCTTTCTTGTTTGTTATCTCTATCTCAATTGTAATTCTTCATTAAGAAGTGTTGTTTGTATTCTTTTGATATAATATAAACAGAATCTACATACCACGGAGGACGTAGCCATCATTGGGTGAACCTCCTTAAATCTTTGTGTCCTTTTTAGTTACATTGTCAAACTTTGTTTGTTCGTTGTTGTTTGTTCTTAGCATCGTAACGTTATTGGCGATCATTTTCACAAGCCTTGCTCTTGTTGGTCCGAACATTTATCTCCCAAATAATTTGATACTTAGCATTTCAAAGTTCATGACCAATTTTATTGCAATAATCTCGCAAAATTGAATCTTATCACCAAGCCACCAACCTCAAATATTCATCCAATAAACATTTAAATTGACTATAATAGATCACAATATAGCTTTATTATTTACAAATATTATCGGATTTTTAGTTGTTGAAGGAAGAGAAATGTTAACAACAAACCATGCTAAATCATAAGATGTAATATTGTCAAGGAACCTACTCAACCAAAAGCTTAAGCTGATGGTTGAGGCCCCATAATGTGTTATATTCTCTAACAAATATATACTATGACATTTATTTTAAAATTAAAGTTATTTTTATTAAATCATAAGTTGTCCGAGGAAATTGTTACATCAAAGTAATTTTGTCACAACAAGAGTGTAAGATTTCATCACTTAATACTTTTTTTATTAATTACAATACATGGACATAATATAGGCTACTTCCATGAATTAACTATGGAATAACTAAATTATTCTATTGAAGTATGGACTCCTTATTAAACATAGTTTCTGCTTCTTATCGATCACTTTCATCTGCATTAAAACTTGACCCTGCAATTGCATTCATTAACACAATAAGTCATATTGATTGGGAATTTAGTGTACAATTTTAAAACTTGAGTATAATTTTATTGTTGTGGTTGGAATATTTATTGTATACGAAACTACTTCGTTCCTTCTTTTTTGTTGATTACGATTTACAAGGTAGATTGAGAGAAAATGACAATTAAGTGAGAATTAAACATATGATATTTCATGTAAAGTAGTACATGATTTTGAATTGGGATAAAACACAATTTTCAAACTTCTTAGTCCCTTTCAATATGCCTTTGACATCTTATATTCTAAACAACTCGGCCAAACATACTAAAAACATCAAAAACAACACTGATCCATCCCAAAATTTATTGTCTTAGCCCAATAAATTTATTACATTATGCAAATTTTTAAAATAATTTTATTATCTAAAATGTTATTTAGTGGCTTTCACTTAGGTCGAGGTCTGGGAAGGTTAGATGTACGCAATCTTATCCTTGTTAATGATAAAACTAACAAAGAGGTTATTTTCGATTGACGATTGGTGAAAAACGTCATGTACAACTTCAAATAAATAAGAAGTGTACATGATTTGATGAGTCATTTTACTTTAGTCCATTATAATCCGAACCAAAAAACTATAAATTTTTGGCCCCATCAAAGTAACGGAAATCAAAATTTTAAGAGAAATTATCAATGGTATCTCTATGTTTTTGCACTTTATCAATGGTACCCCTAAGTTCTTTCGATTATCAATGGTATCCTCGTGTTATTGAACGTTTTACAACCGTGACCTTTTATAATTTTTTCCGTCCAAAATCATCCAAAACCGTTTATTTTTCTTTTCCTTTATATTTTAATTTGAAAAATAAAAGAAACGGTTTTTGACGGTTTTGGACGGAAAAATTTGAAAAGGTTACGGTTGTAAGATGCTTAATAATACAAGGGTACTATTAATAATTGAAAAAACTCAGGAATACCATTGATAAAATATTTTTAATAGTATAGTAAATTTAGAAGTACAGAACAATAATGAATAGAATAAAGCCTAAATAATCCAAGAGTATTAGTAAAGTAAAACATACGTAGAGCAATCCATATTAGGAGTAATATTGATTTGGATGTCTACACCACAAGCAGGAGCAAGCTTGTTAGCAAGGTCATAGTTAATGCTATTAGAATCAGCCATAGGTTTAATACACTCACAGGCTTCTTGTCTTTCAGGTTGTGTCTTAGTGATGCTATCTAGGCTCTTAACCCCAGTACAACATTCAGTTGGAATATCCCCTCCTTTTTTCAAGTAATCCAAACATGGACCCACCATTTTTAGCACTGCAGGACATTCTATGGCTGCTTGTGCTGAATGATGGGGTGCAATAACCAGCATTGTGACTAGAATAAGGCATGCTATCTTAGTCGAGACGGTCGAGCTAGCCATTTGTTGGTTTAATTGGTGGTGGTTTATAGCTAGGGTTGAAGAAGAGGTTGTGTTTGGTCGATGAATTGATTTTGGGTGAGATCTTGAAGTGTTTAGGAAATCTTTTGAGGTATTTATAGGGAGTAAGGGAAGTTGGGTGAATACTTTAGCTTGATGTTTAATGCTTTAGCTATGTTAATCTCTGTTTGAGTATATAACATATTTTTAGCTTAAATTTTTGGTTGAGATAATTTCTTGACATGATATCAGAAGCCAACGTGACAAGAGGTCACGAGTTCGAATCTCAACCACCCCTCATTTAAAGGGAAAATTTTCAACGCCTATGCGCATCTACAGTTCTAGCCTAAAAGGCTCTTTTGTGAGGGGGCGTATTAGAGAATATAACATATTTTGGGACCTCAACAATGAACTTAAGCCTTTGGTTGAGATTGTTCCTTGACAATCTCAACAAGTAAACTAAAAGTTTAAACTGATGCTTGCGCTTTCAACATATATTATATACTCTATTATGCCTTGTAATATGAGAACCTTTAAGGCAAGAAATGTGGATGCTTAGCGCTTATACTTTCATTTGCAATGAGAGGTAGATGAGATTCAAAATCATGATTTTGGGCTTTTGAAACCATGTTAAGAAGTTAACCAACTCAATCAAAAGCTAACTATTGAGGTCTCAACATATATTATATACTCTATCACACTTATAAGTACACAAGAGTGTTTTGGGATAGGAGTAACAAGTAACAACCTACGTTATATACCATGTCAAGTAACCAACTCAACTAAAAGTGAAAATCGATAGTTGAAGCACTAGTAATTATAATGTTATATACTTTATTAGTTAGTAGTATTTTTGTTTTAATGGAGAAAAGACGTATATTTTTTTGTTTTCAGATTATATGTGAAGTTGTAGGTGATGTTTGCTATTATGGGTGAATTAGAATAATAAGAGTGATGCAATTTAATGATACTGAGTTAATGAAATTCTTTAGATGAGTTAGCAGGTAGGAAGATGTGTTAATCAAAGGAAGCAAAAACAATGTGGAAAGAGTCCCATTGTGACATCCAAACCTTTAAAGACGGCATCACATGCATGTTGTAACTGATTTCCATTGATTATAATATTAAAGAATTGGTGACATCTACTTAAAGTGAAAGTAGTATGAGAAGTATTCATCTTTTGGGTGTGTTAATGAACTCGTACTAATTCTATTTATGATTTTTCAAGTCATGTTATATTCAACTTATTCCAAAAGTAACAAATTACTAGTTTTATACTTTTATGTTGCTCTCCAAACTTAAAAGGTATGAGCTTGACTATTAACAATTGAAAAATAATATATGAATAAAAAATAATAAATTAGAAAATGAGTTACAAGTGTGAGTTAAAATAATACATTAAATTAAACATAAATATATATTGATAGATTAAATATGGACATGATTATAATGAACACGTCTATTTGTATAGTAAGTGTAAATGAGTTTATATATGTACTTACAACTCAAATGTGAATATAAAAATTATATTCATCATATTTAGTAAGTGATGGGTGAGTAAAAAATAAGAAGGAATGTTTGACGAGGTATTATGACGGTTCATTCATTTTATAATTACTAAATTGTGACAAATTTGTTTATAGTTTATATTATTTTTTTTACTATATTTTTTCATTTGGACTATTCTCATAATTTTATATTTTTATTAGTTTTAAGTACTCGTAAAAATCATGTTGTGCTGATTGTAGATCGTGTCAGAGCGAACCACGTACTTAAGAAGTCATATTATGACGAACCACCAACAGGTTCAAGCTATGTCCCGTTGAATTCAAGATCACTAAACAATATCTCATGATACAAAACGAGTAAAATCAGTTAATACATAATCCAATTCGAGTCCGACTCATAGTAAAATTACCTATCCAAGTACAAGTTTTGCAATCTAATGAATAAAACCCTAGCCTTTCTACACCTCGATAAGGGTTTAATAATAATTAAACCCATTGCGTGTTCTTGTTCCCTGTGGCCTGTAGGCTGTAAATTAACAATTTGTATTTGATTAGTGAGCAGAGGTTGAAGAAAATTTGTTTCAGTACTTGAGAAATTCACTGAAATCGGTTCGTTCTTCCCTCTTTTCTTTTAGATGTTTCAATTTCATTTCTCGTTTTTCGTTCTTTAGGTTTTGGTAATTAATCTTCATTTTTAGTCTTTCTTTTTGATTTTCTGTATTTGATTGCAAATGTTGTTTACTAGTAGTACATGTTTTTTGCTGCCCTTATTATTTGCTGTTTTGATTGAATTGGATTTGATGAAATATCTGTTTTTGATTTTATTTTTCTGTTGAAAACTAAATTTAGTATTTTCAATCAAGTTTGAAGATTATTAAGATTGTTAATTAATCTTCAAGTTTTTGATTTTATTTTTCTGTCGTTCCAATTCCCAAACCGGAAAACCCTTCTACAGCCTGCTGTCTCCTGTCGGCATCACCTGACCACCACCGTCCAACTACCGTCTGCCGCACCAGCCACCAGCCCTCCCGCACGCCTGCTCTTTTCTTCTCTACAATCTCCATCATCAATTGGACCATTTCTCTTCTTTAAGGTTATTTTTTTCTTTTTTATTTGCATTTTATTGTCATTTGATCTTATGTTGAAATTAATCAAATTAATTTGTAGTACTTCATTTCTAAGGTTGGAATGATTCTGAAATTAATCATATTAATTTTTTATTTGCAATTACACAATTAGGGTTGTTAGTTTTGGAGTTACTTTGAATTTGAATTTGATGTTGAATTGGGTAACAGTACTTCTTTTTGAATTATTGACATCACTTTTTTTTCGGGATCCGCCATTGCATTCTGCTATTAGAAGTATAATAGATTGACTAGATAATCAATCATCGTTGATGAGTATCATTTGGGATATTTGATTCTAGCATTTGTTATATCGGGTCATGCGCTTTATGTGTGAACTTGTTTGCAAGTATTCGGTGACTGAAGAGCTGAGAATATTCATGGAGAAATTTTTGTCCAGATTGATGGATTGCTGGAAGTTGAGGGAAGAGGTCTAGTCATTAGAAGAGGAAATAAAGTGGTGATATGCATCATGCAATAAATTTTGATTAGAAAGTTTGAATCTAGCTTTCAACATGACCAAATAAAGGATTTGCAGCATTTGGAATTTGATAAAAGGTTTGGAATGCCTATTCTACAGCCGCATGCTCGGCCGGAAATTGAATTTTTGCTCTTGTCAGCTGTATTTTGTGGCTACTAGTACTTTTTTCTCTTCTTGCTGGATGATATTATTTGCTTGGGTGCTTGACTTGGCTATAAGAAGAACACCATTTGCTGTGATATTATATATCACTTCGGCATAGCAGTTAAATTTTAGCAAGAATGAAATCAAATATGGTATTTCTTACTTCATTGCACGATCTTGCTTTATGGTTGAGGAATTTTGTAGGTTAGTGTACTATTGTACGACCAAAAAATTTAAGCATATGGTTGTGAATTTATATTGATTAGGGCAATCAGAAAAACAAGTACAGGCAAGTCTTCTATTGTAGCCATCTCTTAAACCATGGTTGTGGAGGCTAATGGTTTAAGAGATAGCTACAGTAGAAGACTTACCTGTTAAATCAGAAAAACAAGTACAAGTAAGTCTTCTATAGTAGCTATCTCTTAAACCATGGTTGTGGAGGCTAATGGTTTAAGAAATAGCTACAATAGAAGACTTACGTGTTAAACAACAAGTACGAGTAAGTCTTCTATTGTAGCTATCTCTTAAACCATGTTTTACCGAAAATCATCACTTGCGAGTTAAAATTGATGAATTGTTTTAAAATTCGCTGCCTATTAAGCCTGATCATGGGTGTTTTATGTTGAGTCAAGGGGAACTTGAACTTTACTCTGTCCATTAAAGGTGTGTGGATGATGAAAAGCTGATAATATGCCATAATAGAAGGTGTTTCTTACTGTCTTAGATGATCTTGCTCTATGGCTGAGGAATTGTTTAGGTTAATATACTATTGTCCACCCAAGTAATTTAGCATATAGTTGTGCATTTCTGTTGATTAAGGCGATGAGAAAAGTATGCACAGGTAAGTCTTTTATTGTAGCTAAACTTAGACTATTAGCCTCCACAACCATGTCCATCATATTCAACAATGATAGGATTAGGATTGCTGCCCTTTTGGGTTCCTGTAATCTTTTTTTCATGTTTTGCCTGAAGAAATTTACTTCTGCAACCCAATTGATGAATTGTTCGAGAATTTGGGTCATTTTTAACAAGTCCTTGGAGGCTTCCCATTTTGAGGTTTTCATTCAAAGTTTTAGCATGTGGGCCTTATATTGTCCCTCCATTTCCTTGATGTTTTCTTTTCAGTCTATGCATTTAGCTGCCCTTTTAGCCTTCAGGTTGATCTTGCTTCTATAGAGATCTTGCTTTTCAGTGGCACAAGAGATGGAATAGTTTTTGGCTCTCATTTCATCATTCTGTCAGCTCGAAAAGGCCTTTGAAGTATCTATTAAAAAAGTTGCTAATCTAGCAATATGCAAGTTTCAAGTCTAGTTGTATTAGCTAAATCCAGTTTCTGATGGCACTGAAAAACTGTATTATGGTGAGATTTGTGAGACAGCCTAAAATTTGATAATAGTGTAGACTTCTTACTACCACAAATGTTAAAGTGGTAATGTGATGCTTGCAGCTACTTCCACTTGTTAGCTAAAGTCAAGTACTGCTTAGTGGGTGATACATCGGCGTAGTGTTGGGGAAAATTCAAATTTCAGTTGATGATTGCCCAATGCTCAGTCATGGGAGGTTAAGAGTTATGTTTGGTTGTTGCAGTTATGCATTGTGTTATCATTGTCTTTGTCAGTTAGGTCTGTTGACATGATTATCATTTATCCCATTCCCTCTGGCTGGATCATGAATGTTTGTTGCATATTGCTAGCTAAAGTTCTTGAGAGGATGGATGGGTTATTCGAATTTGGTGCAGGGTCTAGTATTTGGAATTGGAAGGAAGGTGGTGATATATTTATGTAGTGAAGTTCGAACATAAAGCTCTAGGAAGTGTTTTCGACATATCTTATCAAAGGATCAACATAATCTTGATTATAGCTGAAGGGTTTGAATTTTGAAGTACCTTTTTCAGAACTGAAATGACTGCAGTCTGTATGCAATTGATTTTCAAACGTATAAGACGAACTTTAGGGTGACGTAGTAACTTTTCCCTTTTATAATGGAACAGCTAAATCATTTTTTGAGGTATAGATTACCAAAGGGGATTTGAAAAATATAATTGAACTCTGCATAAAAGCATTTATCTTCCATTTTTTGCATTTCTTGCTTTTGTTTAAGATATGTTTGTTGTGCTCAGATTTCAACATTTCTTCTGCAGAACAAAAAATGGCATTGAATAATATTAGGTCGTTGAGAACTCTTATGAGTTCAATGGGGTCAATGCGGGTCATTGGCTCAAGGACATATGCTGCTGGGAAAGCAAAAAAAGCGGCTAAAGGAGGTGCAGCTTCTGATGCTCCGAAGGTTTCATCTCTTAGCAAAGAAGTTAAGGCCACCACTGTAGTGGGAGCCAACATATTTAAAGATGGCACCGATCCTAAGATACGACCAGATGCCGAATACCCAGATTGGCTCTGGCACCTCCTTGATAAGAGGCCGGCATTGAGTGAGCTGCAACGGCAAGATCCTGAAGCTCTCGCTTTGGAAGATCTTAAACGCTATGTAAAGCTGGATAACCGAGTTAGAATCAAGGAAAATAACTCAGTTAGGGCCAAGAACTAGTAGGGGGAAACTCTGAATAGTTCCCTCTTTTGCCTATTCCTACCTTCAGAAATTGGGAAGTGGCAGCACGTATCGGAGCTTGATTCTCAAAATGCAAAGTGAAGAAGTTTGACTGGTACTCATACCCTGTCTTTCTTTTCAGTTTTGATAAAATACTGTATAATTGTGTCTTACTCGTCTCATGTTCTGGATGAAATTTCACGTACGGTGACAGTTAAATTCATGCTGGCCTTCCTTCCCCATGTTTTCAGTACAATTTCATTACTTAGATTGGTTGAATCATGAAGATAAAGCACCTTAGTTTTCTGTTTGAGATTTTTATTGCTTAGTTTCTCATTTTTCCTACACTAAATTCATCTTCTTAGCTCTGGATACTTTTTGAATACTGTGACTGGCAAGTTTGTTGGATAAGTTGCAGATAATTCAACTAGATATTCGATCGAGAGTATAATGTTCTTTCAATCATAGAGTTCATAACTAATTAAATTGTGTGTTTCTTATTTATGTGAAATAGCATAGCAGATGATGTTTACAATAAGGATCACTGAAAAACAATCACTTTGTTATTACAAGCATAAACTTGGACACATTTAATCCCCAAACCCAGTAGGCGAGAGTCAAGGCATTTGGGTGAAGACATTGTAGAACCAGCTAGTGAGGATTAGGAGTAATCCATATGGGTGACTGCCAATACAAAGGCAAAATTACATCATCTGGAAAACAAGATAATGCCTCGGTGCATTTCTCTCCTATATCAAACACCCCAACATCATTACACTTAGAATGATCATCTGTGAAGTAGATACGATTCCCTCTACACCCACGAAAATCCGATGCCAATAATGCCACTGATGAACTCTCCCCAACAAACACCATCCAATCCTCAATATTCGGCACTGGCATCCAACGCACCCGACCAACTCCATCCTTGGAAAACCGAAACACTTTGAACCCAACTGTCTTATACAGCTCACAGTACGTTATCAGATCAGCTTCCGACCCCAAATTTCGAGTCAACAAAATCAATTCATCATCAATCAACACCAAATACTTGAGATCACCACCCATCAAATCCACACTTTTCCAAATTGATACTACTTCACAAATTCCACCAACACTAATCTTAAAACTCCCAATATCACCATTCTTATTAACAGCATAAAATAACCCATTAGACTCACAGTAAATCACATCTTCTGCAGTAAAATCTGAAACAGGAACCCAATTCCATTTATCATCTAAGGTAGTACAGAAAACCAATTCAGTTGTTTTTGTAAGAAAGGAAGTTACTATGGCAAACACCAATGTAGGAGATTCGGGTCGGGATTGGGATTGGGACCCACCTCTTGGAGGAGAAGAAAGGACAAGTTTTCTTATGAAATCATCTCTCATTTGCTGCAAATCAAGAAAGTAAATTTGATGAGTAAACTGATCTTGAATCAAGTATTCTCTTCCTAAGTTTGAAAAACTAAAGGAAACAACACCAGGAAGAGATGAAAGTGATGGGAGAAGAACTTTAGAATTTGTAAGAGGGTTTAAACAGAATATTTCTGGTGTACCAGAAGAGATGATTAGATACCCATGTGAGGATCCAAGAATTCGACGTGGGTAAGAAGATTTTAGAACTGATAAGGAGTAGAGTTTGTTAGTAAGAATGTTGTAGAAGGTTCTATGAGAGTTTCCGGTGGCGGGATTTGAAGGAGGAAGAAGAAGCCATGGGAGTTGACATGGGAGAGTTTTAGGCGGTTTTGAAGGTAGAATTGTGTGCCAATGGCGGCAAACTACTCTAAGATGGATATAATCTGAGTAGATTTTGAGTGATTTAGAGATTTTAAGGAGAATATCTTGTGGGATTTCTGACCAATTTGATTGAGGATGTAACTGTTCATCCATGGAGTTTGGAGATTGCTTTGTTTTCCTGGGTAAGTTTGACTTAGGAGGACGATGATTGATAGAATAATTTTGTTTTTTTCTTTAATTTAGCTGTTTAACTTCTAATGGTTGTTTTGAATGACATGTGTCAATATTGTAGAGGACCACATCTCAAATAACACATCACAAAAACCTAAATTTCATTTTAGAGTGCTCCTGTCATCCCTCCAAAGTTATAACAAAGTGATAATATTTTAGTTGGTGAATAATAAGAAATATACAGACAAAATGTAGATCGAGTTTTGTCGACAAGATTAAAAGAGATATTGTTAGCTGGTCAGACAAGTCAATTAAAATGTCAACATCTAACAACTAATTGCCCATCATCCACTAAACAAGATCAATATGTTAAATTAGAAACTAAAATTTTGAAATTTCTAATTTTATTAAGTTAAAACTACAATAGTTATCACTTAAACAATCATTTTCTCCTTTATTTCAAAGAGGTAAAACATGTAATATTCAGTCACTATGAAATATTTTTACGAGACAAAGCTAACCACTATCTACAATTGTTTAGTATTTACGTATATAATCTCTGTGACGGTAATCTCTTCTGTCTTCACCATAAACCGAGTTGGTTTTATACTCAAACAAAAATGCAACTAGTCTCTTGAGAGATGTATTTTAATTCCAACTCATTAAAGATTAGTGTCTATTTATCCTATTTTTAATACCTATTTATATTATTCTTAATACTTACTTACCGTATCTTTAAAAAATATATAATAGGTCAGCCCAATTAGAAATGTTCTCTCAAAGAGACCGTCTCTTACAAGAATTTGTGATAAAAATGAATGTTCGTCCACCCTATACTAATATTCTATAATCATTTCCGATAACTATTCTATAATCATCTCCGATAACATAATTACGAACCGGTAAATTTAGTGATAATTATTTCTTTCACCATAAATCAAGTTAGTTTTATACATATTGTACATATGTAGTAGGCATTAATAAAATTAATTAAGACGTTAATTCATGGGCGAAGGAAGGGGTGGCAAGTATAAGTCATAGGTCCATAGCCCCCTCTAACTATTCGATTATGTATTTTGGTCCGTCCAACATAATTACTTTTTAGATTTCTTATTTTTTAATACAACTATAATATGACATTTCGGCTCCTATTCAGCAAAAAATTTGGCTTTTGTCAACGTTAATTTTTCTTTGGTTCCTTATTTTGTTGTGCACCATCATTTGCTTGATTGATGATTATTATTGTCCATAATTCGACAAATTAATTCAAATTACATGAAAATTTATTTATATAGAAGTAATTTTTAAAGAGCAATGATGTTTCATTATATATTGCATGTAGCATGGCTATGGCTTTTCCGACAGGATAAGATCTTAATAAGTAAGATACGTTCTTAATTTGATTCTTTGTCTTGCTTAATTATATTTTATTGGCGTCATTAAAGCTTTTTGATCCCCATCATGCATTGATTAAACAAGAGGAATTTGTCAAATAACCAAATCTAGAAATCAAGGATGTCAGACAACCATGCTCATGCATTATTATTCACATTTTCAACTTGTGACAATAGAATATCCAAGTGTATGCATTGTACTAGTATAGCACTGTCGGGCCCTATTTGACAAATGACTGTCAGTTGAAATTGTTGGTTGATTTGATCAGTTAAAAGAAAGTATTGGATGATAAGCTAGCTATTTAAGCTAATTGTCTTAAGATAGTTACTAAGAAAATATTGGGTGTAATTTTTTTAATGGTAGTTGACTATTTATAGAGAAAAAATATGTTAAAAGTCAAAAGCTAAGGAAAAAACTATTATGATTAGCATTTTGATTTTGACTTAAAACTAGTTTTTTAGCTTGGATAAAAGTCATTTATCAAACACTTTTTAATGGTTTAATCAATTAAAAAATCAACGAAAAAGTCAATAAAAAATAAAACTAATTGTCAAACAACTCGTTTAATAAAATACTACTTCAATCAAGTGCATGTAAAAGGTAGGAATATTTAAACAAACAATCACTTATTTTACAAATAAAATAAATGAACATAAAATTTATCAAAATAACCTATCTTTTAATGCCGAGTATAATTTTATAAGAGTTCATCATAAGTACACTGAGTCACTGACTCCGTTTTTTCATTGATATTCTTATTTTAGTATTTGCTATTTTTTATCATTTTATTATTATTGGTGATTTAAATTTCATTACTTTATGATATGTATTAGTAGTTGTATTAATAGTGTTTTCGATAAATAGATATAGTTAAGCTCTCTTACAAATATATTGAGCCACACTTAAATAGCAATAACTTTTGAAGTAATTGCAGATCTAATTGAAAAGCAGTTGACCCAAATATTCACTTTTACTTTTCTTAAGAAAAGGCTTCTTTTTACGTGTTAAAAGTAGTATTTTTATCAATTTATGCGCCTAAAATATGCACGAGACACTTGTATAGTTATATGCAATAAAACTTAGGATCAGAGAAGTATATTATTTGATACTATCTCCCTTCTAGTGTTTGTTTGTTATTCAAGTTTTTTTTAAATATTGCGGTGAATACGTACTAAAAAATTATAGTTAAGTTAATTTTGTATGATTCGTCTATTTATATATTTTTATAATATTAATTTTTTATAATTTTTAATTAGTAACCATCTATTTTAATTAGCTAGTTATCCTTTTGTTTTATTGATATTAAAATTTACAGATTAATGGAACAATTGGAGTATTAGTAATTAATCCTTTTTTTGTGCTTATTTAAAAGCAAAAAAGTTTATATTATGAGTTCCCAACTTCATAAAATGCAATGTTTTCAAAATAAATTAATTATGTCCCACTCCTAATATATAGTGAATGTACAAAATGAAAGAAGTTAATTTCTTCAAGCAATCATAATTAATAAATGTGTATAATCATAGATCGAGTGTATGTTGGATTCAGTCAAAGGATCTAAAAAATATGTTCATATCTCATTTTATAGCATTTGATAATTTTGAACCTAAATTCAAACCACCATTTACACTTGCATCGTTCCATTATAATTAATATATATTACTTTATTACACAAATTTAATGTGTTATTTTAATTATTTATATCTTGAATTATGTATGACTAAAATTAACTAATATTTAATATTATGAAAAATACACAATTAGACCATTCAATAATAATATCTCATTTGACTATATATACATATTAGCTGCAATATATGTACTAAACTTAAATGATAAACTGTACTAATAATATACCTATGCAGCAAGTATTTTAAAACGAAATTAATAATAATAAATTTGAAATTTACAACGTGTCTAATTTCAAAGTCAACTATTTTGAAATGTAAGTATTGTTGAGAACAATGAATTAAAAGACAGTTGATTAGCTAGCCACTATTTTTTAACCAATATGATCACAAATACATTGAGCTTGGATGATAAACATCCAACAACTTTAATGAGATGACTTAAAACTTTTCTATAAGTTGGCCTTTTATCTCATTCATTACACTTATGAGAACAATCCAAATGGTGACTAGGGATGGTCATGGGTCCAGGACTCTGTTGGACCCGCTTCGGACCCGCCTCTTTATTAAGGGTCTGGGTTTAAATTTTTTAGACCCATCGGATCCGGGTCGGATCTGGATCCAAAAAATATTTCACGGGTCCGGGTCCGAAGGTGAGGACCCGGACCCAGACCCTAAACTTTTAAATTTTATATTATGAATTTCTGATTTTTAAATTTTAATATTAATTTTTTTATTATTAATATATAATAATATAATGCCTTGGGCCCTTGATCAGTTGATTACTTAATTCACTTGATTGCCTTCTCAAGTTCTCATTCTCAATTCAGTAACCCTAAGTCCCTAATTTTTTTCTCATTCACTTGATTCACTATGTTTCTCATTTAGTCTTTTATATTTGATTTTTAATTATATATTTAGACAAGTGTTTTTACGTTTTAGTAATTATTTTGTATTTGAATTTTCTGGACTCGAACAAGTGTTTGTAATACGATAATAAGTTGCTCACAAAAATACAAAAAGACTGCAATTGGTACAATTTTGACAAATTAAAGAGGCTTTGTATAAGACCCATTAAAAACCCCAGACCCATCAGATCTGTAGGGTCTGGATCTGGGTCTGAAAATTTTAGACCCTAAGGGTCCGGATCCGGGTCTGGATCCATAAAAAATAAAAGGGTTCGAATCTGGCCAGACCCGCCCCATGACCATCCCTAATGGTAACTAAAAAAAAAATTTCACCAACTTTTCTCTACACTTTTTCTTTCTATCACATAAAACTTTCCACTCAAACAAAATTTCTATACATACCAATGTGAATAGTAGGTCACACTTTCTTTGAAAAATACTTAACTTCCAAATAAAATATAATAAAATATTCCTAAATAAAAATATGATAAAAAAATAAAATTGTATAGTAGCATCAACTATCAACATAGGAGTATGATCCAATTCTTATGCATGCATGTGCTAAGTGATATGGCTTTTAAATCTACATGCTTTAGGGAAAAAATTTAGAAAGGAGAATAGTGCATGGATAAAAATACCCCTTCTTCATAAAAGTTTTATAATTCAAAAATTTTGGCTTTAATTTAGTGATTGAAACACTTTTTTTGTTTATGACCAAGAATTGATTTTTACTACCTTTAAAGATAATTAATTATGGCTCTCTTTGTATGTTTATAAATTCTCTAGTCTATAAAAAATTAAATTGATAATTTCATATGTTTGATACAACGATTATTTTAATAATTGTATGGATATCAATGATGATTAATGGGTGAATTAGAAAGCGTTTTGGTCATTATTGAATTTGAATTTGAATAATATTCAATGTGCTAAGCTAGCATGGAGCAATAATTGGCAATAATAATATGCATCACTCGCATGGCACATTTATACATATTCTGATATGCATACATAGATATTAACTTAATATTAATAGGTCTTGAATACAACAATGGCATGGAGAATATGAATTCAAAATCTCGGGCTGTAAGCCAGGATGAGGTACTGAAAACTTTAAATTTTATTTGAAAACATCCATATTTATTCTTATTAAGATAAAATTTAATTTTTAATATGACTATTTTAAAATGGTCTATTCAACTAGTTTTAGCAGGATATGGGAAATATATTTAGTGGGATCTAAATGCAACTACAAAACTCAATAAGTTCATCCTCATCATATGTCTATTGTATTTTGCTTGTAGAAAATTATGATTACACCTCATCATATCATATTTTAACTGGCTAATGTAGGTATTTTTTAGCCGTTACACTCATTATTCTTCCTACTTATGTTTTCTTCGTCGGTCTACTTCTACCTCTTCATTGGTGGTAGATGTCTACGATAGTCGGTTAAAATATGACAATAAGGTGCTGTCAGTAAAAAATATATACAAATATTAAATTATTTTGAAATAAACAATAGTTGAATTTATTTATAACCGATGGACAATATGTGAGATTATTTAAAATAATTTTTTCTATTTTTTAAAATAGTGTAAAATTAATTAAAATTGAATTTCGAATTTGATCAAATATTAATGTCTAGATGTAGATATAAGTAGGGCTATGATATGAAGGATGAAAGTCACATGAGAAGGATAAAGCTGGAAAAAAGAAGTCATCTCAAACATCATCATCATTAACAATCTTCATCGCCCTCATCATTTATGTCTTGAAACTCAACTCTCACCATCTTTTTTTATTTTTGATTTTGGATTTTGTCCCACACCTTCATATTCCCACTCATCAATGCACTCTTCTTCCATCGGCTACTTATCCCGCTTTATAATATTCCTTTTAGATATTTTCTGTTTTGCATGTTTCACAAATAATTGTTGATCGTTTGTTGTTAGCTTTTAATTGTTAACTATATAAAAGTCCTAATTGTTCTTACATAAATTCTTGTGTAAGAGATGGTATCTTTGAAAGACTATCTCTAAATGGACTAGCTCATTATATGTATTTTAAAATATTATAAGTAGGCATTAAGAATATTGTAAGTGGACATTTAAGATATTGAAAGTAAACATTAGGATATGGTAAATAAGCATTAAGAATGATTTAAGTAGACATTAAAAATATGATAAGTAGATATTAATTTTTAATGAGCTGGACTTGAGATACGTCTCTTAAAGAGACGGTCACTCAAGAGACTTATGTTGTTTTTATTGTCTTATAAGTTAGCTGAATAAGTTAGATGTCTAAAGAAGTAAAGATATGTCTAATAAAAAATTATACTTTCTCCGTTCCATAATACTTGCTATATTTTTTATTTTTGACAATTTCATATTACTTGCTACATTTTTATTTTTAGTAATAAAACAATCATATAAATATCTACTTTACCCCTATTTTTATCCTACTCTATACCTTGCTAACTTTTTTTCCTCTTGAATTAAGAATTAAGAAAAAGTAAAGGGTATAATTGTACTTTACATATTGTGTCCATCTTTACTTAATTTCTGTGCCCATGTAAATGTAGCAACAAAAAAACAAAAGAAGTATTAAATATTACATATTTAAAAAAAAAAGTCTAAATATTTTCTCGCTTTTTACACAAAAAAACGCATAAATAAAGTTTATTATTAAAAAAATAATAGTGTTTGACAAAGAGCCATGAATTATTTTATTTGTCCCAAGCTTTTGAACTTTGCAACGATGAGAATTGATGATAACCCTCTAGGCTAAAGCTTATTGACTTTGGTCACTTGGTTATAGGGTTATATAATTAAGGTAGCTTGTATATTATCCCTTGAGATGTGCACGTATAGCATACAATTCAATAGGGCACAAGTGACATAAATTGAACTTGTACATGTGGTATACTTTTATATAGCAAATAAACTTATTAAAAATAAAAAAATTAATTTTTAGGTTACTAATTTTGGTTTTTTAATGTTCGGGAATAAGATAAAAATCCCTATAAATTAGAATGAAAGAGATTTAAATTTTTTTAGGTGGTGAAAATCTATATTCTATCAGTAAAAGAAATTCCACAGTTATTAAACTAATCTAGGATAATCAATTACCAATATTAATTAGATAATGGAGAATTAACGTGAAGGTTAAAGGAATCATAGTAAAACTTTAAAATTCAAAATATATATTAAGAATAAAACACAAGAAAAATAAATGGCATAGACTTACTCACTAAATTGTGTCATTATTACTTTAATTAATTTTATATTGTACTAATATAAATTAGTGGTTACTTACATTCTTAATTACAATAACATTAGATAATAACATACTATTATCTCAATGTTGTTAAATAAAATTTTTCATATATTCGATTTGATAACATAATTCCAACTTTATCTCTATTAGTAAAAAAAGAAATTTAACAAAATTTGAAAGATTATTAATTTGATGGTACCAATGATTAATTCATTGATTTTATGGTGAGATGTTTCATCTCATAACTATCAATATGGTAAGATGATTAATATAGAAAATTATGTCTTTATTCAATTGAAATAAATATTACTTTTCCTAGATAAATACTCTCTTTGGCCTTTTGAATTAGCACTATTTAACTTAAAAAACTCTTATATTTTTAGATCAAATGGTGCTATCTGATAGAGATAGAGAGAGTAATATACTACATTTGATTCTTATGATACCCTCCATTCCTAGCATGTAAAAAAAAAAAATAATTTAGGAAGTATAACTAGAAGTGAACTAAATAATACTTATTTATAATTGAACATAACATCCTTGGATATATCATCAAAATCATGTATGAAAAGTACACAAGATTATTAAATAGAGATACCCACAAAAATAATTGTTGAAGGTATGAAGAAGTAGGGTAGCTAAAATAATAAATGAAAGCATTTAAGGCATGATTTGGACTTCTATATATGAATGAGAAATGAGAATAATGGAATATGCAATGTGACTTGTGATATGCAAATTCTTCTTCTTCAGTCAAATTATGGAAATATAGACAGAGACTACTCTTTACTCTCTACTCCTACCATCTACTCCTCTTTTACTCTCTGGAGAAGAAAACTACTGCTGCTAATCATTACATTTTTTGTGGTAAAACCGTAAAAGTAATTTTTTATTGCTTTTTTATCGTGTCAAAGAAGGTGCTGCCTGCCTGCCACTTACTTTCATCTGTTCCTACTTGCAGTCAAACTCCTTTTTACCAATTATAATATGTTTATTTAATTATTTATGTTGTAATTAAAAATTTTCGATTTAATATTATGAAAATATGTAACGAGATTATATTTTTTTCTCGTATATAATATTCGCAATATGTCATATATCATAAAATGATGAAAAATTCAAAAGTTTGAGTTCAATTGAAAAGGAAAAAAGTACTAATTTGACTAGTTAAAATTACTGACTTATAAGTCAACTGTTTAAAAAAGTTATTTAATAATTGTTGTAGCGGTAATGTTTATAAAAATTAATTATTTATTATTTGTTATTTATTAGAGAAAGAACGAGTTAAAACTATAAAGCCAAGAGTCAAAAAGATTCTTAATTTACTTTTTTTGGTTTGATAAAAAAAACTTTCACTAAACACATCTTTGAGTGTTTGATGAGCCAAAATAAAAATAAAAATAAAAATAAAAAGTATATTACTAAGCTAATGAAAAACGATGTACAAAATAGTTGTATGATCTACGTTTGTCCCAATGAGAATTAAAAAAATGTAAAAATGAGTCAAATTCAATATAACAGAGTAAAAAACCGGGCTAATTCTTTGGGAGAGAGAGTATAATTTTTATGGTGCTTGTTATAATTTTCACGTTATTCTTATAAGTAGGGTTTAAGGAAAGAAAAAAAAGGGTGCAAGAAAGTAAAACATAGAGTTAAGAATATTTAAGTTAAGGTTAAGAATTATCCAATTTGTCGACTTCAATAATAATAATTAATAATAATAATAATAATAATAATAATAATAATGATGATGATATTAAAACACCAATCCTAATTAAAATATTAAAATTGACTAAATTAAATGAGCCAATAAATTATTTTCAGTGTTCATTCAAATGAAATTTTCTTCCGGCCTATACATTTCGATCTATTATCTAACTTGTAAGTCTAAATTGTTCAAATTTTCTTTCACCCAGCTTCCAAGTCATATTTGATATTCCTCAACTTTTTTTAATTTTCATGAGTTATGATTTTCTGTTTTTCAAATTAGTTCGTTAATAACTGTCTTTACACATGTTGAAATCATCTCAGACGATATATTTTCTTTCATTGTTTTCTTTACATTTATTACAGCTAAACTTTCTTATAATTACTAGGTCGAACTTTTATGTAACTTTTACTTCCACGGTTTCATATTAGTTGCGATATTGGTAAAAATGACACTATTTATTCATCACTCTTAATTTGCGATTAGTTTTTTAATCTATAGGTTAAAATATAGTTAAATGAGATCTTGTTGTATTCGTCTCATTGCAAAAATTATTAATATCAAATATTTATAATTTTTTATTATAAATAATTAGAGATATTAAGAATGAAATTAGTGCATTGGAATGCGTGGAAAAGTAAATGTTGCAAGTAAATTGGAATAGGGAAAGTATAAAAAGAGAAGTAAATAACGGTTATTTGTAAGGTTGATAAATCACCCTTATGTGTTAGGATGTGACAAGGTGAAAGTTTTGTTATTTTAATTTATTTTTTTTATTTTAATATTATTCTGTTTGTCTTTTTATAGTAATTTACAAATCACGATTATTAAATAACAGTTTTTGATAATAAAAACGGCAGCCTTTTAAAATATCATGGAATCATAAAAAAAAAATAATACTTGATTGATCGACAAAAAGCAAGGGAATGTACATATCAAGATTTATTTAAAAAAAATAATTTATTTATATAAAGTCTATAATGTAAGAAGTCATAATAATTACGATTAAAGAAAATAGTGGACACAAACATTGTGTCCCTGAGAAATATGATTGACGATGCGATTAGACAAAATGAGAAACTGTAGGTTTACTATTTTGTTTTAAAGTTTAATTAAAAATTTACCTACAAATTATTCGTACCAATTACCAAAGCAAATGAAGCACCTAAAACTTTTGGTTCATTTAGACTTGTTGGTTGAAAGCTAGTAGTTGACTAGTTGTATTTGTACCATTTGCTTTTGTTACGAATATGAAAAATATTGTATAAGGCGTTGAAATAATGGAATTTCTATAAATAAATTAGAAATATAAATTTAAATTAATAGATTTATATTGAAAAGTAGAAACTGGTGAATACATAGGCTTTAACGATAATAATATTTTTTATTATTTAATGTTATTATGTAGCTCTTATTTAGGTTTAGATTTGGAGGGCTTGATTGCATATACAAATTTATCATTATTAGTGATAACACTAATTGTGCGACTTTCGATAGATCCTTGTTAGCAAAATAGGACAAATTGAATGAGACATAAAAATAGTTATTAATTGAGTTGATTTTATAGGTTGATCAAATTGATTAATAGTTATAAATGTTAATTTCTTTGTATTAGAGGTACATGGGGCAAAAAATAAAAATAAAAATTCTTGTTTATTTTTAATTTTTCTTTTTAAAATATTTTGTAATTTAAAAATGAGAAGTATAAACTAAATTAATATGAAATGTAAACAAATTTTCTAAGCGTTTTTATTTATAAAGGGATATATGTGATCGAATATCTTACATATATTACAGATAACTCACAAATTTTTAGGGCATTTTCATTTTGCTATTGATTAACTACTTTTTAAAATTTTATCAATATATTTTAGCTTTATTTTAAATTTATGCACAAAATTCATTATTTTGAAAAGTGGCGTATCCGGTTATGTACAACCCTTAGTAAAGTGAAAGAGCTTCGTCTATTAATCTCCCCTCCCCACCACTATCATAAATAGCAGCCAAAGTGACCCTACTTTTCCTCTACTCTTCATCTTCTTCTTTTCTCCTTTCTTTCTCTCTATCTCTCTACATATTTGATATTTCCTCCCTTTCTTTCTGTTATGGGAATAATAATAATAATAATGAATAAAACATGAATATTCTTTCTGTGCTCTTTTTTCATGGGGGTTTCACAAAGGGTAGTTTACAGAGATCTTTGGCATTCTGTCCACCTCCCTTTATCACCATTATTTTATTTATTTATTTATATTTGGGAGGTGGGCATACTGCCAATAGAGCTCTGTTTGGCTTCTCTCTGTAAAACGCTCTTGATCTCGTGATCCTGATCATATGCAAGGTGTACAACTATATATCGTTAAAAAAAATGGAATTTTAAAATATTTATTTACATTTTTTATTTTTAGTTTAATTATTTAATTTAGGCTATAAATATGCAAAAACGGATGTACAATAAGACTTTAAATTTATTGTGAGTTTTTTATCTGCTTTTGTTCTCACTATATATGTATGTATTTTCTTTGCTATTATTTTCCATTAATTTTTTTTTTTGGCTATTGACTTAATTGTGATGTGATTCTACTTATTATTTCTTGTTAATAATATTTTTTATTATTTTGATATAGTTGACTTTTGTTGTTTTTGCAGTAAAGATCTCTTCCTGCTGGCTTGGTTACTTCAAGTAATAGATTTCTTTTCAGGTGTTGTAAGTTTAGATTATCAAGGTTTAGTTTTAGTTCATCAAAACCCTAATTCATTATTTCTTATTTTTAAAATATGAAAATTTTAAGGGGCTTTTGATGTTTTATTGACTTATTTTCTCCGTCCCCAGAAAATTCTAACACATATTGTACAACTATTAAAAAAATGGTATGATCTGATTTGTGTATTATGTTAAATGAGAATTTAAATGTGTGAATGCGAGAATAAAAATGACATGTTATAAAAGTAAATTGGAGCAAAATGAAAAAATAAAAAAGATAAATAAAATATAGCAATCTCTTAAAGAGCAAGAGTATTCAAATGCTTCCATTTTATTATTAACTAGAGTGTTTTAGTGGATTTGTATTGATATGTATAAATGTTTGTTAGTGGTATTGAGAATGATTTATAGTGTGAAATTTTAATAAAATAAAAATTTCATATTTTCATACTAATGAATTTCAATGGCAAAAAGTTTTTTGTTATACAAATTTTTATTATCACCTACTATTTACTTGTTTACAAGTATGGCCATAAAGATACCAAATAGAGTTTCCAATTACAATTACATTAGTTTATTATCTTTGTTTATTAGGTAATGATTATTACCTCCTTTTATTACTGTATTTCAGAATCTCAAATTTTGGAGTATTAAAGTTGAGTTTTATTTTTTCAAAAAAGATATTTCAAGTTTTATTTAAGGGTTTGATTTTATGATATTTTTCTCTATGTTTTAGAGATAAAATTATTTCATTATGTTTTTAATATTAGAAATAGTGATCTACATTTTTTGAATCCAAAATTTACTTCTTCTGTTTTTTTTTTTGTCCATTTTAAATTTTCACTTCATAAGAGAAAAATTTTAATTTGATATTTAAAGTATATATTCGAGACAAAATATATTTACGTAATATCTTATTAAATTTGTATGTAAAAAATTTTAATATATAATTTTTATAATTTTTTATTATGCTAACTATGAGATATTAAGACTTAAAATATGCGTTGAAATACGAGAAAATGTAAAGTCGATAAATAAAGAGTAACCGAGGGAGTAAAATTTACTGATTTGCTTGTAGGATGAATTTAATATTAATGTGATAACATTAGCAACTTACTCCTTGTTCTTTCAATTTGCATTGAATGATTGAATAATAAAATAACAAAAAGTTCAACGACCAGTATTGTTATTTGTGTTAAATAATAATAATGAAAATGATTTGTATGGAAAATTTTTATGAAATACAGTATGTTACTTTAATGAAAGTTTGATCATAAAAATATTTTCCTTTTTACACAACTCTTCCTTACCACCCTTGATTATACTACAATAATGAATTTTGTGAAGAAAATAAAATGATAAAAAGAAAATAAGTATGATCATGTAAGTTGTTAATAAATTTTCTTTTTAAAATTACACTAATTTTTTTACCATTTTCACTATTCAATACATCCTACAATACTACAACATTATTTGCTTTTATTGGGATATATTTAGCGACATTTAATTTAAATATTGTTATTTCAAATTGCTAATAGTATATATGGAGGATTTTGTGACATTTATTAGACCTTTTAGCAGCATATTAAAAAATCACATTAAATTTTTTTACGACAAAGAATTTAGTGACATTTCTCACAAATGTTACTATAGATTATAGTGACAATTACATATGTCACTAAAGACCAAATAAAGTGTTGTTAAATCACTTTACGGTGAAACTTTAAATAAAATCAATAATTACATTAAAAATATGAATTAGTTACATCTTTCTAATGCAAAATGTCATTAAATCCAATGTCTTAAAAAGTTAAATTATGTAAATTTTTAATAGATCTGCATTAAGGTAAAATTTTTCTACATACCAACTTAAAATTTTTATTGATATCATTTTAGCATTTTCAGGAAAATTGTTATTTTTTTTTTCATATTTTGGTCTTTTTTTTTTTTTTTAAACTACAAATAAAAAGAAAAATGACGGACCATTTAGCTACAGTACTACACTACTGTTTGGTAATGGACTAATTAATGGTAATGGTCCTCAAAATTTTTGCTTTCTTTTTTCACCAAGTGTTTCTTTGTACATTTTGAACTCATTCTCTTGAAGGGAGCTTCAATTTTATTATGTACGTTTTGTTCAAAGTGATAAATACAGCTCATTTGCTTGGTTTGCCTATTTATAATTTTTCAAATTATCTTGACATATGTAACAGGAAAAAATTGATAATAATTGAATCAATAGTTTGATCTGTCCGCTAAAATATATCAAACCTATAAAACTATTGGTACTTTAATAACAAAGAAGCTTCATTTGAAGTCGGTTTATAATATTTTGATTTAACATTCTAATGAGCCCCTCAACTCGAATATAATCAGACATATGAAGTCTATGTAAAGAAAAAACATAAATAAAATGTCTAACTTAAATATTAATGTTTATAAGTATAAATTCAATGTGGGTAAATTTATTTAATTATTATTTTTATTTGTAATACTAAAGCTTTTCTTCTTAGACTACATCTAAACTTTCATTTTGATATTTTTCAAGTATTCCTTCATTTGGTTTTAAAATATTTCTAGTACTCCTATTTTTATACTCTCTCCCTATGGGCTAAAATGTTACCATATTTTCCTTTTTAATTTGTTATTTTTATTTTTCTATAATTTTCTTTCATAAGAGTATTTTCATCTCTATCTTATCTTATATTCTTATTCGCACATTTTAATTTTCATTTAAAATTATTAGGAGTACTTAATTTAAATGCTCTTATTATATTTTAATTTTTATGCAATATAGTATGCTATCAGTATTTATAGGAAGGAAGAGAGTGTATAATTTGAAGGTATTAACATTTTTGTACTCCTTTAAAATATGGATATAGAAGTCAATAAAAATTGATTACATTTAGTTAGGAGTAAACCTTTAGTAACTCTTTAACTTCTATTAAAAAGAACTTTCTTTAATTTTTATTGGCTTTATACAATTAATTGAAAAAGTATTAAACATTTTTCATTAAAAATATACATATTTAAATCAAGGGTTGTGAATTCTGAATTTGTAATAGTGCTTTAAGTATTTTTAAGGCTATAGGGTGTATTTGATGTACCATTTGAAGAAGTGTTAAGTGGTTTAATTGGGGTGGAACTGTACTTTATGTAAAAACATTAGTGTTTGGAAAAATAATGTTAGTAATTAGACAACTATTTATAAAACGTTAATGTGTTTAACCATAAAAAAAACTAATATGTTATAACTTATAATCTCAGCATTTTAAAATAAAAATTAGATTATCACCACTTATAAAAAGCTAAGAATTAATTTTTACTTAACTAGAAAAATATTTAAAAATAATAGGCTAATTATAATGATGATAATGATGATATATAGGAAGTACTCCTATTATATAAGTTGTGATATTTTTTATCGTGTGATAAGTGTGATATTAAATGAAAATAGATTGAATTGTATGTGGAAATGATACTTAAAGAGAAATTAATTATGTGAATGAGATAAAAAAAAAAAATCAATTAAATCTTATTGTAAATAAGTAAATTATACTGAAATAATCTAAAATAAAAATGATCACAAGAGATACATAGAAATAGAGAAAAGTGTAGGGACCCTTGTAAAATGCAAATGCATTCTGGCGGAAATTAATGGAGAGGGCCTTGAAGAGCTGCAATGAAGTGTAGTGTAGTGGATATTTCTATTTTTTGCAGCAGAAACTGAATATGCCCTACTTGAATTACTATGAATGAGTAATCACTTTGCTTACTTGCATTGCTCTTCTAGTGTTGTTGATGTTGGTGGGATTCATCATTAATTCACGGGTTTTGAGGTTTGGTCAATATTTGTTGCTTCCACCTTCCTTATTCCGTTCTTTTAATCTCCCCCTCTCTTTTTGTAAAAGTTATGGAGTATTTTTCAAAAAATTTTGATATAAGAATAAATCTATATAGACAAGAAAAGAAGAAGATTTAATTTTATACAGATGGTGAAATTTGAATTTTTGTCGTGAATATACAAAATAAACGCTTTTAAGTTTTAATTATGAATAAAGTTAATTCATTATTCTTATAATTGTTATATTTTTACTCGTTTAGGACTTAGGATATGAGGGTGTGAGTTTTAAGTTGTCTTTAAATTATTCAAGTATATTTTTAATATGAAATCATTTTCAATTAAACCAAATTTTATGATAATGTAAATATGTTCCGTAAATTTGTAAAGTCTATTAACCTTTTTTTATGATTCAACTCTAAGCCTCACATATATTTTGATGACTCTATACATTTGTAAAAATAACTATAAATCATATGTGTGTAGGGTAGTTTTGGCCGCTAAGCTATATTAAATTTTTGATTATAGAATGAATTGAGGAAAGGAGAGAGATTACTAAGTGAGATTTAATTTTAGGAACTTATCTATAAAGGACGATACTTACTTTGACTATTAATAGGACAAGACCCGATATTCAATAATTAGTTGTCAAAATTATTATTATTCTATTAAATGCGAAAAATAGAGTATGTTCATTTAATGGATAGTTTTAGGCTAACTTACTAATCAAAGATAAAAAATTGTGGAGTGTATTTGATTAAAAGTAAATAAAGAAATAAAATCTAAGATAAAATAAATTATACTCCTTTTATGCTATATTAGGTAATACATAATTAAACTTTAAAATATATTTTTATTTACTATTTAAAATTATCTACTACTTTTATTAACAAACGCCCTGAAATTATTCGTCAGCAAGATTCTTCTTTAGAATACTAATACTTCAAAGAGTTTAAAATTACTACTAGAGTATTTATATTTATAATTAATACTACCTCCTATTCAGCTGAATTGTCCCATTTTTTTTTTGGCACTATTCACTTATCACTCTTAATTTGTATTTTACTCTTAATCTATAAGTTAAAACATAGTCATATGGGATCTTGTTTGATTTGTCTCAATACAAGGATTATTAATATCAACTTTTTATAATTTTTAATTAAGCATAATTTGAGATATTAAGAGTTAAAATGTTGCCTCGGCAAGTGTGAAAAGTCAAATGGGACAGTTCAGCTGAATAGGAGGTAGTAGTATTTCAACACAAATTAAATAGCCTAAACTTTACCCTAAAATATGCTCTCTTATTCCTCTATTTGATTTATTTCCAAAAATAAATCTTCATCAAAATAGTTAGTATATGTCAAATTCTCACTCATAGACGATATCATATCATGTCCGTTAGAATATACAATATCTTGAGAATTCAATCACAAACTTAAGATTTTAATTGAGTTGATTTTTTGATAATATCTTCTTTAAAAGAGATAAGCACAATGCGGCCACTTTCTAATGATCTAAAAAACTTTGTTATCATTGACTTTTTTTCTACTTAGGTCAAAATCATATCACATTACAAAATTTTGTTCTTCCACTTTTTAAGGAATAGTTATGGTTCATCTTTCCTTTCAAAACAAAATTAGCAGAAAGTAAGCTTGGTGTGATGATGTTTTTGTATAAATTACATAATGGTAGAAATGCTTTAACTTTTCTGAAAAGATCACCTTTCGTAAAAACGTTCGGTTGTTAGTGCAAAAGTGGGAAATTTGCAGTTGAATTTGGTGTCCGTTTGAATTAACTTCAACTGTTGCTTACTTACAATAGTTAATTACTTTTTTTAATCATATTAGAATAGGTAATTACTTACTTTTTAAGCATATTGTAAATTTGTAATAGCTAATAAATTTTTTGATCATATTCACGTCATTGACCTTTTATTATTTTTTATTTTTTTATTAAATGGGACAATACGAGTTGCAAACATTTTATAAGCTACGAAAAACCATATGACAATAGGATTGAAAGACTCCAATAACGTCAGCAAAGCCATTCTTTATTTCATTTTTAATTATAAGATTAGACTAAGAGAAATGTAGCTATCACAGTAAAACAAAAAAGTATAAATACACTTATATTCTGCGTAAAAAGTTAAGAACAAATTTTCAAATGAGATGGTCTCATGACGAGATTATCTCTATTGGACTGACCCAATATACATTTATAATTTTAAAGTGTTCACTTAAAACCTTAAAATGATCAATCAGAAATTTAAAGTGATTATTTAAAATCTCAAAGTAATCATTTAGAGAATAAGCTAATTATAAGAGTTTATCTCATGCTGAGACAGTTTCATATAAAACGAACCGAAAGTTAAAAGTGATTTGTAAAAGAACAAATCAATCCTGTAAATATAAGAAAAATTGAAATGAATAAGATAAATTATGAACAAAAGGCATGAAATAAGATAAATTTCAACTTATTTTCAAAAATAACCGTGCAATTCCCAAAGCTGCGGTTTGGGCTGTTCGCAGTTAGATAAAAAAAACAAATTAGCTGTTTGCAGTTACTAAATGCGAACAACTGTTGACTTTTTTTGACCTGTTTGCAGTTAGTAACTGCGAACAACATGCTCCACGAATGCTTACAGCAGCTCCCTTCGTTCCTATTTTCCCCAATTCTCAATACCCTATCTTATACTACTCGACATTCCCCTTACAACACCACTATTAGACTAGCTTCAATCCATCAATTCTTATATTCATTTTTCAATTTGGCACTTCAAAATTAGTCTGGGATACTCTAGCTTGCACAAAGGTAAAGTTTTATGCTTTTTTTGAGTATATATATATATATATATATATATATATATATATATATATATATTTTTATAAATATATATATATATATATATATATATATATATATATATATATATATATATATATATACATACATATATATATATATATATATATATATATATATATATATATATATATATGTATATATATATATATGTATGTATATATATATATATGTATGTATATATATATGTATGTATATATATATGTATGTATATATATATATATGTATGTATATATATATGTATGTATATATATATATATGTATGTATATATATATATATATGTATATATATATATATATGTATGTATATATATATATATATGTATGTATATATATATATATATATATATATATATATATATATATATATATATATATATATATATATATATATATATATATATATATATATATATATATATATATATATATATATATATATATATATATATATATATATATATATCGTTTTTTTAGGTTTTTGATGAAGTTTGGTTTTTTTCTCAAATGTAGGTTACTAGTTTTAAAATCAACACTCTTCTTAATCATCCATAACTGTTCAAGGTAATGTTTAATTGTTTTCATAGCTTTATGTTGTTTTTTGAAGTATTTGTTTTTGATGAGCATATTGAATTAGTTGAATTTGATGTACATTATATATTATTAGAAATTTTGATGTTGGTATTAGAAATATCATTCATAAACTTATTAATTGATTTATTATTTTAATTTTATGTGCGTTATATATGTATGAACTTAGTTACATTATGGACTTTATTAATTTGTAGACCAAAAAGATTATAATCAAATGAATATAATGTTCTTGTATGGGCATGAAGTTGATGTTGATGTTGATTTTGTTTGTATTCATGTAGAAATGACATTATTTCGTGTCACTATAGTATGTTTTTGGAATGGTTGTATTCGAGAAAGTAGTAGCAAAGTTCATTATGTTGGGGGAAGACGTAGGTTGTTTGCATGCAACTCGAACATGGAGTCGAATCAGTTTATACGTTTTATACGTTCTAAGATTGGATTGGACCCCACTAGAAGTACCGTAAATATAAGCTTTAAATATGACATGAGTGGAGAATTGCTAGCCCTTCCTGTTGAGGATGATGAGGCTATAGATGCTATGTGGGAGCATTCAAAGTCCACCCAACTTCCCTCTCTGGAGTTATACGTAGAAGAAGTACCCTTAGGGAATGTAGTTACTTCTGTTCCTACTCCTACCCCTATGCCTATATCAACTTAGGAAACAGTAAATCCTTCCGTTCCTTCCGCATCTTGTACTCTTTTTCAACCCCCTCCGAATCAAGTTCTAATTGATTCAATGGTTAATTAGGAGAAAGTGATGGGATGGGACCTTGGGATGATGGAAATGAGAGTAATGAGATCATTGACGATCCTTCTGAGGATGATGTGGATGTCGATGAGGATGCGTTAGCAAATGACATGACCCTAAGCAACATTCCTACAATCATTCCTCCTATACCTTATGCCCTATGTCCACCTCTAGACGAGTATGAGGAGGATAACTCCTGGAGGACTTGGGTTTGTGATACCACTTACACCGAAGAAGGGGATTTGGAGAAGGGTATGATGTTTGATTGTAAGGAAGTGTTGTTGGAAGCTATCAGAGTGTATCATATTCGTAGAAATGTGGAGTACAGAACGAAAACCTCAAACCAAACTGCCCTTACCTTGAAGTGTAAGCGGGGCTGTTTGTGGAGACTTAGGGCTACGCTCGATTCATATTTATCTTCATGGCGTATTGTTACGTATAAGGGTAAGCATGGGTCTTGTGTTTTGGGTAGTGACACCGTTTCGGCTGGACACATTCACTTGACATCTTCTGTCATTAACAATTTCATTAGAAATTTTGTTGCTAAAGACCTATTCATTAAGGTATCTATCGTACAACAGATGGTTAAAGATCGGTTTGGTGTAGAAGTGAATTATAAGCGAACGTGGTGTGCTAAGCAACTAGCCTTGTTGTCCATATATGGAACTTGGGAAGGTTCTTACTCACTCCTTCCACGCTTTTTAGAAGCTTTACAACATTCCAACTCGGGCTTAGTACTTGAGTGGTTTGTTTAAGGAAGACAATGACATGGGTGTATATGTGCGACCTAATATTAGGACCTTCCAACGTGTCTTTTGGGCCTTTAAACCTTGCATTAAAGGCTTCAATCATTGTAAATCTCTTATCGCCATTGACGGCACACACTTGTATGGTAAGTATCGTCATACCTTATTGACTGCCATTGCCCAAGATGGTGATAAGAGAATCTTTCCATTAGCGTTTGCCTTGGTTGAGAAGGAGTGTATAGGTGCATGATCGTGGTTCATGGCTTGTATTCGTAAGCATGTCACACAGAGGATGGGTTTATGTGTTATTTCTGATAGACACGCGGGTATTTTAGCAACTATGGAAGAGCCGGAGTGGCAACCACCTAATGCCTATCATAGGTTTTTCTTACGTCATTTGCTTAGCAACTTTAATCGTTCTATGGGTAATGTTCAGTTGAAGAAGTTGTTTGGTAGAACTGCTGAGCAAAGACAACAAGTTAAAGTACTGAATGGCTTAAAGGCAATCGGGACTGCAAAATAAGAGGTAATTTTCTGGATTGATGATGTGGGTGAGATGTCTAAGTGGTCGTTGTGTCATGATGGTGGTCATAGGTATGGCGTTACTAACACGAACTTAGTTGAAGTTTTCAACTATGTGATGAAAGGTGTATGTTTCTTACCTTTGACAACACTTGTTGAATTCACCTTCTATCGGGTAAACAATTATTTTGTTCTAAGACGTGAACATGCTAGTGCATGGTTACTTGGAGGACACATGTACACATCGCATGCCACCAAGATTATCAATATAAACACCGAGAAGGCAAATTTCCATGACATAATCGCTTTTGACTATAGAAGAGGTGTATTCGAAATTAAGACTAAGAGAGGAAATAGAGGATCGTCCAAGGGGGTAAGATTCAACATGTGGACTTGAATCAAATGAAGTGCACATGTAACAAACTTGAGATATATTACCTACCTTGTTCACATGTATTTGCTGTTTGCATCAAACGACACCTTTCATATGAGCGGTTTGTGGATCCGTGCTATACTTCTCAAAGTTATGCAAGTACATACGAACATTACTTTATGCCAATGATCGAAAAGAGGTCATGGCTTCAATACACGGGCTTTGAACTTAGACATGATCCCGATCAAATTCGTGATAAAGGAAGGCCTAAGTCTAAGAGAATTTCTAACGAAATGGATGAGGGAAGAAAGAAACACAATAGTTGTCGTCGTTGTGGGAGTGAAGGTCACAACACTAGAACCTGTAACTCCAGGTAATATACTATATATATATATATATATATATATATATATATATATATATATATATATATATATGTTTATATATATATATATATATATATATATATATATATATATATATTTATGTATATATATATATATAATATATATATATATATATATATATTTAGTTGTATATATATGTTTATTTACATTATCATAGCCTATAAGCTTTGATTTATGAATGTTCGTACTTTTGGCGATGAATCATCCCGCCTGAAATATATATTGACTTGTAATAACTTATTATAATGTTTATAATGCAAATACATCAAATAACAACTCAATAAATAGGAAAAAAATAAATAAATAAAAGTAGTTGTTTGCAGTTATTAATTGCAAACAGATAAAAAAAAAGTCAACTTTGTTTTTTTGACCTGTTAGCAATTACTAACTGCGAACAGCCCAAACCACAAATTTGAGAATCGCACGCTTACTTGTGGAAATAAGTTGAAAATTATCTTATTTCGTTCATTTTGTTGTTAATTTGTCTTATTCATTTCAATTTTTCTAAATATAATATTGATGGGCTACTGGTAAGTTCTTTCTCAGTCGCCTAAACTCTAACCAAAAATAAATTCACTTACTTTCCAAATACAACTTAATGTAGTAGGGTAGTAAGGTTCGTATCCACAGAGAGATGGGGTTTGAGAAGGTTTAGTATGATATGTGCTTTAGCAGATGAAATTGAAAACAATCAATAACACAAAGAAAAGGGGGGTTTTGATTTGTTTTTCTGAAATAAAATAACTTGAATAAGCAATGAACTAAGTGAAATCTATAACAGTGGTGTTTTTTAAAAATCAATGGAAAGGATATCTTGAGTTAAGTTGATTGTATACTTCTTGTTTCTCATTGATCATTGAATAATTTACTTAAGAAATTCACTTTTGACTACCTATTGTGAAGATGATTATACTTCTATTCTCCTTAAGTGTAGCTAAACATCAAAATCAGTTTGAATGTAAAGCTCTTACTATTAGTTAATTCACTCCAATCAGAGAATAAATTCAATCCAACAATAGCTTTAAGAAAAGAGAATCAATAGATTTGGTAAAACTATTCAAGTAAATAGTCTTCAATCAAAATGAAAAGTTCATTTAGATTCTAATCATTCATAATCTGCATTCACAATTAGAACTAGTTGCTACCATTAATCTAAGTACAAAACTAACTGATTTTGCAAATAGATTTAGCATAAATGAATATTGCAATAACAAGATCAATAGTTGATTTCCAATTCAAACAACATTCATAAGATTATAATAAGAACTCTTCAATAATCAAAAGTATATTAAGTAGAGAAATTCTTACAATGAGTAACTAAAAGTTTCCAATCAACTTTCCTCAAAAAATGAAAATTTAAGCTTGAAGCTCCATAACCATGGCAAAATAGAAATGAAGAAGAAGAAGTATTTTAATGAAAAATTACAAGATGATCTCATTCCTAAGCTTTCTTGCCTATTTATAGAGATTTGATGAAGCTTCTTGCCATTGGATTTGCTCATCATTCCTCTTTGCAAGTCGCCTCTCAAACCCCTCTAAACATCCAATTGAAAATGAAAGCTGAAATGGGAAAAGTGAAATAGCCGCCCAGCCTACAGACTGAACTCTGCACCCCGCGTAAAACTCTGCGTGCCGCGCATGCGCGAGCCGCGTAAAACTCCATGGACCGCGCATCTCAGTCTGATCCGATTCTTTGCTTGCTTATTCTTCTTTGCTTGAAATGATATATTTACATAATGATCTTCTAATAAAACTAGGATTATCATCTTAGAGAATTACATCAATAAAACTATTTTATAAAGTAATTTCTCTAATTATTATATAGTTAAATCTAAATTCTACTTAATATAACCGAAATTGAAATAGAAAAATACACAAAACAAAGTATCATCAGCTATTGATTGTCGTGGGCTGGATATTTGATCTTCGTAGCAAAAGTACGGCCCATTAAAATCTTAATAACCTCCTTTTTTCATGCCGGGGTCCGGGAGTAACCTATCGCACCTAACATTAACCAAATTAATCTGCTGATCCAAAGGCTCTTATATAGCACTGGAATTTTAACCAATGGTGGAATCATTTGAAATGTAATTGAAAAAAAATTAATCCTTCTCGTAGGTATTGGTGAAGTCAAACTTCTATCACAAGACAATAATAATGTTAGAGCCTTATGCCCAAAAGATTAGAGTCGACTATATGAACCAATATATCAATTTCAATGGTCGGTTATATACCTTGGGATTTGCCGTGGAGAAGTACATGAACAAGGAAGCTAAAATAGATGATTTTCTAAATTAAATTCCTTGTTCATGTGCTACTCCATGGCAACTTAAATAATTTTCCTTAAGGTCGAGCTCCTATTCATTGGCATTGCATATAAAGATTTAAGTACAAGAGGAAGGAGGAAAATACGGAACATATCATCAAATTATTTTCCGAGTTTTCTATACTATAAATCTTGATTTCAAGAGGCGTCCGTTGCATAGTAAAGAACCAACCAACTCCTTTACCTAATTTTTTATTCTTTATAAAAAACTTACGATGTTTATGGTTGTCAAGTCAAGATTGTCCTTGACAGTCAGGATAAAATCCTTCGTCCGTCCCTGTTTAATGAAAAGGGGTTAACCTATATCAATTAAATCGCTTTCACTCTATAAAAAATATAATTTAATTTGAAACTTAAAAATCTCTCTAACAATTTCCAAACTTCATTTAAATTTATGGGAAAAAAATGAAGATTCCTTGATAAGGAAATTAATTAAACAAAAAAAAATTGGAGCCCCAACTTGATTCCTCTCCTCCCAAAACATACTTCAACATGCAATGATTCTTCTTGGATTTCGGATATGAAGAATAAATTGAGTAATATTACAAAAATAAAGGAAAATCTACCAATAAAAATGTCAACAACATTTCTATGAGATGACAACATCGTTACTTCATTATTTAATGCTCCAAATGACCGATTAAAAATCCCACTTCCTACTTACGTTGCCTCATTTTTACATCACTAATAATTCTCTTTATATGTTCACTAATTTTTCATTTAAAAAATAAAATAAATCATTTCACTTGTGTTAGTATAATATTATATATTATTATGCTATCTTTTACACCCTACTTGTTTGTCCCCATTATTTTTTTTATTTGCTCCACGAAATTAGGTGGCGGATTCAGAATATTAACTATATAAATATTTAATATTAATTATTATAATTAAACGAAAACAAAAGATGAAGGAGGCATCATACATTTTTTTGTTAAGATATTCAAATATTTACAATTTTTCCTAAAAATTAAATATGGTTTAATATTTTACTTATATAAATATCAATTTAACTTGGGAAATCGAACATTTTTACAATCATTTTAAGAAATTAAATATGATTTATGTTTTAATTAGGATATATCAACATCCTAGACTTAGGTTTTGCATAATAAAATAATGGAAAATTTCATATGGTAGCATCTAGTTTTCATGAAACGGGGTATCACTTTTGTAGGATTTTTTCATATGGTAGCATCCAGTTTATGCACTATCTAACTGCCGTAGAATTTTCTGTTAAATTCTTGTTAATTTCTATTTAATTCATAATTTTGTAAGATTTTTCCACGTGGTAGCATTCAATTTTTGCTCTTAAATGTTTAATTCATCATTTTAACGTTTAATTTACCGATTAATTTATCAAAGCTCTTAAATTTTGTAACAATTTTATTTTCATTCAAATTATTAGCATTATATGTTCAAAAGATGCATTACAAACATTAATAAATAATTCAAAAGACGCATTTTATAAGCTCAAAATGTGCATTTCATAAGTTCAAATGAAGCATTCTAAGCACTAATACATATCTACTTAATTGTTACAACATTTAAGGGCGTTGATAAATTAATCGGTGAATTAAACGTTAAAATAGTGAATTAAACATTTGGGAGAAAAAATTGGATGTTATCATGTGAAAAAAATCTTACAAAATGATGAATTAAACGGAAATTAACAAGAATTTAGAAAATGTTACGGCAGTTAGATAGTGCATAAATTAAATGCTATCATGTGGAAAAATCTAACAAAATCACTACTATTGGCGTTGCTATCATTTGAAATTTCCAAAAAATAATTAAAATTAAGTGTAACAAGTTCATGAGAATGGAAACTAGTTCTAGTTGGTGCTATAAATAGCCAAAAGCAAGGGATACCTTGGAAGATTCCTTAAATAACATCTTGACATTATCATCACATTATTTCAACATTCCTAGATTTTCACCAAATTTCTCTAACTTTCCCACCAACTTTTTAGTTCATCCTAACGACATCCTATTTCTTTTCATTTTTTATGGGAAAAATGAAAAAAAGAATCTTTTGTTTTAAGAATGGAGACTATTATAAAGAATATCTAACATACAAAGAATTTCAAGTCACTCCTCAATACTACACAACAAGGAATTTCCTATTCGAGCCCATTTTTAGTTTACAAAGCCAAATTCAAAATAATATTTTTTTTAGGGTTATTCAATTTATATCCGACTCATTACACAGGTTTATAAAAAACGAAAAAATGGGATCATTATCAAGAATAGATACACCGTTGAAGTATCCAAAAGCACGACGTGATGAATGTGTCGTAGATAATTATCATGGTTGTCTTGTTTCTGATTCTTATAGATGGTACGTATTTAACTATTTTAAAGTGTTGGTTTCAATATTAGTTTTTGGCCTATGCGAACTTGTTTCGGTGGAAACAAGATTGAAAAATAATTATTTTTATTTAAAATTATAATAATATGTGCTTTATATATTTAAATGTATAAGTTATATCTAAAGTTAATAATAATAATAATAATATTATTATTATTATTATTATTATTATTATTAGTGTGAGTGACTGTAGGTGTACAATTATACTTATTTAATATTAGCTGTCTAATTAGTTGTATAAATTAATATTGTTCAGTAAAAATAGTGGTCATTCTAACTGTTGAAATATATTTTGTTGATAAAAATGTAACAAAAAAAATCTTAAGTTGCTCCTTTTAATTTTAAAACTCTACATAAGTTATAAAGTTTTGAAAACAGTTGCATTCACCACTAAACGTCACTTAAACAACTAAATTACTAAATAGGCAGGATAGATCCTATAAGGGTCAAAAGGTATTTATGCCCCTACCCATCCAAAAAATTAGAAAAACGACACTTTAATATTTAATAGTTAGGGCCTATGATAATATATATTTAGTAATTAGGGGCTATAATTAATGTCACCCAGTGCCTTTCAACTCTCATAGCCGACCTTGCTAATAGACAACAACTAGTTTAAAAGTGTTATGTCAAACATACAAGTTTATAAATAGATTTGTACTTTCTGAAATTAGCATATAAATTTGCTTGGGAATACTTAAAAAGTGTGAAAACAACTGAATTAATTTTTTTTTTTTATCAAGGTTGGAAGATCCAGATTCAGAAGAGACTAAAGAATTTGTAAAAAATCAAGTGGAAGTTACAGAATCTTTGCTGAAAACTTGTAAAACTAGGGACAAGCTAAACCAAAGATTGAAAGATGTTTTTCAGTTTGAAAGGTTCCAAGTGCCTTTTAAACGTGGGGATAAATACTTTTACTTGCATAACAAAGGCCTTCAACCACTAGACGTCCTCTATGTTCAGGTTATTTTATTTATTTTGTATTAAAGATGTTTTTATATTTTAATGACGACCATTTTATTTTTCGTCTAACTTTGTCGCTAATAGTTATGAAATTGTTTTGCACTTAAATATCGGTTGCCATTATAATATTTTTCTATAGTGTTAATAATCAATTGTAAGAAGGTATAAATGAAGTATTTGTAAGATCATCTTCAATATGTCTAAATCATAGATGGGGTAAATTTCATTTTGATCTAGTCATTTTATTTTAAAAATTTCAAATTGAAAAAGTTAGTTTCAAATTGGGTTATTTATGATTTGGAACGGGTTCAAATCGACCCGGGTCTAAGATTTCTTTTTAAAAGTTTCTCTATCATCATTAAAAAAATTTTCACATTAAGTTATACTGCAATAATTTTTTATGTATTTATCAAAAATAATTTCCTAATAAAAAAGGATTACTATACAATTTTAAAGCTTTAATAAAAATTATTGACTTTAAAAACAAAAATTGACTAGAAGGATATTGAATTCCAACTAAAAAATAATAACATGAAGTTGGAAAATTGTAAAAATTGACAAAATGGATCAAAAAGGTCGGGTTCATGTTACACTCAAGTTTGATCCATTTTTTTTTCTTCTGTATTTTTAACTTGGATCATTTTCGGATTATGTGTCAAAATTATAATTTACAACCCACCAATTGGCAATCATGTTTCGTGTCAATTTGAAGTCGAGTAAAACTTTGACATATTTTATAAATACTCTTTCGGCGCTTTAAATTTGATACACTCTCTATTTACAGGATAGTTTGAATGACGAACCAAGAGTGTTGCTGGATCCAAATGAGCTAGGTGAGGATAGTAATGTGTCACTCCACCTTTGTGCAGTCAGCAATGATGCTCAGTACTTGGCTTATGGTCTTAGCACTAGTGGAAGTGATTGGATTACCATCAAAGTTATGTATGTTGCAGACAAAACTTCCCTGCCTGACACTTTAAAATGGGTCAGTAATCAATATATTTACCTAGTCACATATACTTGGTTTGCAACTAAAAATTCATTTTTTATGTGGGACTATAATAAACTGTGATAAAAAAATATACAATTTCAAATGCATTTATATAAATATAACGTTTATAAAGTTGTAGATGATGCATATTCAGTGTACTAACATAGGGTATGTCAAACACTCATATTTATAATTCTAGTAAACCAATTCTTTGTCGTTCTTTTATATTATATATTACACAATACAAAACGTTAAAAGATAAGAATGGAAGGGGGAATTAAAGGGTCACATGCGTGGCATGTGCTGGTCAATTCTTGTATTTGACGGTCACCTAACTTTTTCCGTTAAGTGGTAGTCATGTATATATAACAATAGGTAATTTTTTTTAAAAAAAAATGCACATAAAGTGATTTTTTGCAAAAATGTTATACATTAAATAATTTCTTATAATTTTTCCATAAATAATAAGATATATATTTTTGAAAGAAAATAATATAAGCGCCTTTGATTATTTTAATCACAGGTTAAGTTTAGTAACGTTGCTTGGACTCATGATAATAAAGGTTTTTTCTACAGCCGCTACCCTGCCCCAAAGTAAGCTTATTAAGGATTGTACTTATTTTTATGATTGTAAATTACTTAATAAACAATTTTTTGCTTTTTTTTTTTAACTATTAATAATTAATATTTTTGCAGAGGAGATGTACAAGATTGTGGCACTGAAACAAATATAAATCTAAATCATGAACTGTATTACCATTTACTTGGTGCTGATCAATCTCAAGATATTTTGTGCTGGAATGATGTTGAACATCCTAGATACAGATTTTACCCTCGTGTAACTGATGATGGAAATGTAAGGCTTTCTTCTTAACTAAATAAGTTTGATCATCAATAGGAGCATGCTAATTATTTTTAAGCCGAAAATAAAAATCAAAATATATAAATAAAAGTACGTAAATAAAAGTAAATTTAAAGAGAAAGATGAAGAATAAAGAATACTATAGTACCACGAATATAAAAGAAACTTAAGATAAGAACCTTAATTTGGGGGAAGGAGGGAAATATTTTCTCTCCATTCGACCAGGTCAGTAAATATTTACCCAAAAATATAAAAGGAGTGATTTTTCTCCTTCTTATCTATCATTTAGAAGGTTTTTTGTTTTAATTTAAAAAATCTCACAACTTTTCAACTACTTTTAATTTATTCTTTATCTAACTTAGCTATATATCAAAACACTTTGTCTAATTGTTTGATAATTTGCCAAACATACTCTTAAATCTTAATAATCAACTTTTTAACTGACTCAACATTTTTTATTGTTTTATAAACCAATAAGCTATAATCTATATATCAAAATGCTTTGTCTAAGTGTTTGATAATTTGCCAAACATACTCTTAAATCTTAATAGTCAACATAGTTGACTCAACATTTTTTTATTATTGTTTAAAATCAATAAGCCAAAAATAAAAATTAAGCAACAAAATAGGCAAAAAAAGTCAATTTCTATACAAGTCTTACAACAAACTTATTTTGGATTGTATGTGTTCAACTTACCATAACTTAAGAAGTGATGTTCAGCATTGCATGAATTAGAAATTTTCCTTAATTTGGATTGTATATCAGTTATGTTGTTATAAATATAACTCACATGTAATCCCACATCGAAGAATTACACAGAGATTGACTGATATATAAGATTATTACCAATTGGTTTTAAGATGAAACCTCATCTGGTCTGTGTGCAAGTCTCATTGTGTACAAGTTCAATAACAAATTTAACATATGTGCCTTCCTTATACTAATTTGATTTGTATATTTCTTGCAGTATCTTCTCCTACAAATTGAGGAACACTGTGCAGACGTGAACAAGCTCTACTACCTAAATCTTTCATCCATAACAAATGATCATCTTAAAAACACCCACAAAACAAACCACTTACTTCCCTTTACAAAACTCATAGATAACTTTGATGCAATGTATTACTACATAGCCAATAATGACACCACATTCACCTTCCAAACAAACAAAAATGCTCCGAGATCTAAGCTAGTACGCGTTGATCTGAATAAACCGAACATTTGGACTGACGTTTTGCCAGAACACGAAAAAGACGTGCTCGTAACAGCTGAACTTGCTAACCGTAACAAACTTATAGTTTGCTACTTGAGAGACGTAAAACATGTAATCGAGATTAGAGACTATGAAACCGGGCAGTTCCTGTATCGTCTGCCTATTGATATTGGCACGGTCAGAATCAGTGCAAAGAGATTTGACAGTATCGTGTTCGTTTCGTTTACTAGCTTTCTTACCTTCAATATAACATACCAAATTGATTTGTCTTTGGAAAATCCTGATATGAAGATATTCAGAGAGATTCGTGTTCCTGGATTTGATCGCACTGAGTTTAAGACTGATCAGGTATATAGAGTTTTTAGGGTCGAGTTCAGGTGTGACAACGCTTATTTGCGTACAGTGCGAACCATGTTACTTTCTGGTAAAAAGAGTGTTACTATTTTTTTGTTTCTGAAAATTTTTTCTTTACCAATAGGCAATAAGTAACACTTTTTGATATAAAAGTAACACTTTTTATTACCTTTTACATAAAAAGTGTTACTTACTACAGAAAATGTTACTTTTTTGAAGTTTATTTGTCTAAACAAAATTCTAGAAAAAAAAAGAAAAATCAATAAATTTGAGAAAATATATGTTACTTTTTACATCAAGAGTGTTACTTTCAGAATAAAAAAATTCCTAAAATTCTTCGGAACAAGGTACTCATATGATTTTGCCAAAAAGTAACATGGTTCGCACTGTTCGCAAGCAAGTGTTGTTCTCATCTGAACTTTCACCATAGTTTTTATATTGATTTATATTGATTTATACATTTGAATACATTACTATTTGATTTGTGTTAATAAGATGAAAAAATTGTATGTGAACTTTTTTCCAGTTTGTATGTGTTCTGATTTAGTCAATGATGATTTAGCACGTGTAACATAATTCGCCAATTAATTTGCCATTTAAATTCGGGGTTGGCTCAAAATTTTTGAAAATAGCTTAAAATCGACTATAATTCGGCTTTTTTCCGATTCGCATTCGGGTAGATTCACGAATCATGAGACATTGATGTTAGTTATTGTATTGATCTTTGCTCACCTGTCTACAACTATTTATTCTGCAGGTATTTGTTCCAAGTAAGAATGGCACACAGATACCAATGTTCATAGTATCAAGAAAAGATGTAGTTTTAGACAAATCTAATCCATGTTTACTCTATGCTTATGGTGGATTTAACACTAGCCTTACACCATGTTTTAGTATCATTCGTACGATTCTTATGAAACATTTGGGCGCGATCTTCTGCCTGGCCAATATTCGTGGTGGCGGAGAGTATGGTGAGGAGTGGCATAAAGCCGGAATCTTAGAGAAAAAACAGAATTGTTTCGATGATTTCATTGCCGCTGCCGAGTTTCTAGTCTCAAATGGTTATACACATCCTTCAAAGTTGTGCATAGAAGGTAGAAGTAATGGTGGCCTTCTCATAGGTGCCTGTATAAATCAGGTATTTAGTTAACTCAAAAAGGAAATTTTAGTATCAAATTGTGTTAACCTGGAGTTTAAACTGTTTTCTGAATGTTAATGTGCAGAGACCAGATCTTTTTGGCTGTGCTCTAGCTCATGTTGGTGTAATGGACATGCTTCGATTTCACAAATTTACTATAGGTTAGTTATTTCCGTTGAAAAAATAACTCGTGTGTGATCTTACATTGCAGAATTAGAGACGAGAAGCTCACTAATATATAAGATTAATTGTTGGGTTACTCCTTCAAATATCAATTGGTTTTAGGATGAAAAGTTATCGGGTTTGTGTGCAGTCAACTCTTCTCTTGTGTGAGTCCTGTACATAAGCCCAATTTTATCGGTTCAATCTTTGAAAATTGCTCTTAGTGCCGTTCTAGACTTTTTAGGAGTCCCAGTAAACACGGACAAATCCAAAACATCCATCTTTGCATGTGTGGTGAACCAACTTGGTTGGCATTCTTCTGTGCTATATGCTACACAAGTCAATATTAATAAGATTTTTAATTAAACGACCAGGCCACTACCTAAGCAGGCTCGAACTTAAATTCCCCAGCCCAAGTTGAATATTTGAAATATGTTAAAAACGATTATTTTTCGTATTTTGGACTTGTTCTCTATGGACCTTTATTGTCACACTCCTAATTATCCATCAAAATTGCCTCAGGATGCCAAAATTAGTTTTAGGCTCATTCAAGGTGTCCAACCACCTAGGACACGAGTAAATAGTGATCTCATATATTAACAAACTCCATATAATTTATTAGTTAAGCGTAGCTCATTTGGTGATGTATCTTCCTATGATACTGTTGGTTAGGGATTCAATACTTACCAACATTAAATTTTCAATTTATTAAACATCAATAAGTAAATAGGCTCTATAATCTTTGCTTAGCCCCTACTGAATGCTATGTTGATGAACTTTCGTCTTTCTAGGTCATGCTTGGACTGCGGATTTTGGTTGTGCAGACAAAGAGGAAGATTTTCAATGGCTAATTAAGTAAGAAACTGACCATCTTGATTATAGTACTGTGCTAAGCTTTAACTGTGACAGAAACTAACAAGTAAAAATGAAAATGTCACAGGTTTTCACCTCTACATAATGTTAGAAGGCCATGGGAAAACTCAGCAGGCCGGTATATACAATATCCGGCAACCATGCTACTGACAGCCGATCATGATGACCGCGTTGTGCCATTGCATTCGCTTAAGCTATTAGCCGTAAGTAGTTCTGATGGGAATCTGATTTTAGTGTTAGGTCGTGATAATTCGTCAAATAATTAGCCATGACCCACTCGTTAGGACATATTTATAGGGAATCCATGGACTTGGGCCCACAAACCCACAGGTAATGAATGAGTGTTGACTTGAAATTGCATAAACAAATTTTATATGCAAGTCCATAGCTCACTATTTTTGTGATGTAGGATCTTCCTCACACGTGGAGTATTTTCAACATTCCTCCTCACATGTGAACCACATCATATCCAAGAACCATATTCGGCTCTGATACCATATTAGTCGTGACGATTCATCACATAATCAGTTCACACACAAAGTTTTGCTATATGTTCAGCTTATATACATCAAAATTTCACTTTTAGAGAAAATCATGTTCAGAGATGAGCCAGTTTAATTTGTATTTATTTTTACGAAATATTTTTAATTTTTTTTTATTTTGTAGACTATGCAATATACACTTTGCACAAGCTTGATACGGAGTCCTCAGATTAATCCAATAATAGGAAGGATTGAATGCAAAGCTGGTCATTGTTGTGGACGTCCAATACAAAAAGAGGTAATTGTCAAATTTTGAAACTCTATATTTGAAGGAAAATAGAAATGAATGGAGAAAGAGAATTCAAGTCGACGATTATTAAAATTAATTGATCTATTAGTTTATGTAGCTAACCGTCTAAGTTAATTTTTTGGGATTACGACTTATCATTGTTGTTGTTTGCGATAGAGTGTATAACATATCTAACATATCATGAAGCTTCAATAAAAGGTTTAAGCTTAAGTTTATGGCTGAAATCCTAAGATATATTATATAATAAAGGAAAACTAAACGATAGAAGCACACATTTGTAGTGTTTCGGTTTCATAGTACAATAGATTATTGTTAATGTGCATTTTTTACTTATGTGATGCTAAAGATAATATTCACAATTGAGGATTAACTGTGAACAACCTCTTTATTGATATAAGAGTAAGGTTGTGTAAAATCGACCTTAAATACAGTTTGAGCGGAAGTCACTTGATAGTAATAAAGTAATGTATTGTTGTTGCGTAATTTCAGCGGGGTATTCTAATCAAATTAATGATATATGCTCTTGCAGATTGATGAAGCTGCCGATAGATACAGTTTCATGGCTAAGATGTTGGATGTTGCATGGATGGACTAGTTTAGGAAATAGTCTTCAAACATCTTTAATAAGTTGATGATTATATGTAATTATTAGCTTTACAAGTAATTAAAACCTGCCACTATATCAAAAATAGCTCAATAATAGGGCATTTGTATAGAAAGTTTACTTAAGTCTATGTTGTTACTCTACGGCAACACTTACATCTTATTATCGTAAAGCTATTAATAGCTCTCACCTCGGACGAAATATAGGAGCCGAATCCATGCAATGTTATCCATGTTAATGGTAAAAATAACAGAGGTTATTTTAGATTTACTGTTGTGCGACAGCGGAAGCCAAGATCAAAAAACAATATGAAAAGCAATAAAGATTCAAACAAACAATAAAGAAAATCACATCGAGAAATTTAACGTGGTTCACTATCAATGTGATAACTACATCCACCAGCACCGAGAATAAACTTTCACTATAAACTAGGAAATTACAAGATAAATATGAGACACCACAACAATGACTCTCCAAACTTTTCTCTCTTAGTTTCTCACTTTGTGTTTTTCATCACATCATAAAAAAAACCTAATACAAGGGAATGAGTATTTATATTAAAAACCTCATAACAAAAGTAATTAGGTTAATAAAACACACTACCCACACAAACTGTGCGGCACAAAAAAGATGGGAATAAGCTTCTAGTGATAACTGCCGCCAAACCCACGGAAAAACCAAGTCAACACGTAGCATACAGCTGCCGTCGAGTCGGCTTGCTTTCACGAGCCCACAACCGTCGACTCGGCTTAGTACATTGGAGAAAACCCAAAACAGCCAATATCAATCGCGGAGTCGGCTTTGGCTCAACCTCCATGGCCACCGACTCGACTTCAACCTCTGAAAGAAAGACGCAAATCAGCACTATCCGCCGACTCGGTGTTGCTCCTTCTTCCCTCACAGATGACTCGGCTGAAGTTATTGGAAGACACCATCATCATCACCTTCATCCCCATATACGAGACTCAGTTTGAGTCACACGTATATCAACAATCTCCTCCTTGACGAGAAACAGTAGTCAACAACTACCTCATCAAACCATCGTAAAACAAACAACCATTCTCAAGCCAAACCCAATGCAAAGCTCAAGCATAAGCCATACATCCCGACAAGTCTCCAACCAAGACCCATCCCGATAAGTCTTCAACTAAGACCCATCACATACTCGTTTCCAAGTATAACAACTCATGACGCTCAACTACCATCACAAGTTCACTCATAATGCTCCACCTGTATCACGAGTCCACGAGGCAAGCTCCACCTTGAGGTTGTGCACACCTCCACCTATGAGCTCCCTCAACACCGCCCCTAAGGGCCTATGCTAACGAATCCAGCATAATAAAGAATCTACTAGGACTGTCAGAACATTCTACCTTCTTTACCTCTATCTTCATGTACGTGCATTCCGAATGAAATCTGACCATACCGTGCTTCTCCCGAACATCAAGTACTTGGTCACTAAACACACAATCTTAGTACACAAAAGCTAACCAAGGTTGATCACAAAGAACCATCACCGAGATCAAGACACAATCAAACTCAGCGAACACAACCCAAGCTTCAACCGATGTAACTAAGCACCTAACATCATTCCCGTACATAAGAAACACAACAACTAATCCAAGCAAAGAGAATAAATCTCTACCTGTCAGTGCCCCCACCCAGGTTGAGTCACAAACCTGCAAATGACACTTTTGCCATGTGCAAAACAAGTACACTGGAGAAAACCCAAAACAGCCAGCATCAATCGTCGACTCAGCTTTGGCTCAACCTCTATGGCCACCGACTCGGCTTCAACCTCTGAAAGAAAGACGCAAATCAACATTATCCGCTGACTCGGCGTTGCTCTTTTTTCCCTCACAGACGACTCGACTGAAGTTACTGGAAGACGCCATCATCATCACCTTCATCCCCAATTCCCCATATATGAGACTTAGTTCGAGTCACACATATATCAACAATAACCTTTGATATCAAACATTATGTCCAACTTGAACATGAAATACACATGATTTAGTGAGTTATTTTTGCAAATTCTATTGTTGCTCTACTTGCTATATTTTTGTTTTGTATGGGTCAGCAAGTCTTGTATGAGACCGTCTCATCATATGTGCCCATATAATTAGCTCATTTTCCAGTGAATGTTATCACTTTAATATTATAAGTGATCATTTTAAAACTAAAAATAATAACTTTAAAACTGAAATAATCATTTTAAGATTACAAGTAATCATTTTATGATAGTAAATGTTTATTGAATCAACTTTATAGAGATGATCTCACTGTGAAACCGACTCATTTAAAAATTTGTATCTCACAATGACGGTCTCGTACCATATTTTGTGAAGTTTATAGCATTGCATTGCTTTAGGATTTGTCATATTTGTGCATGCTGAGGCGGAAAAGTATATACCTTAGTTCTTTAGCCTAACTAACCCCTTTCCAACGTAACCATGTTGTCTTTGAGACCAATTGTATTTTCCCATTTTCAGTTGAGCAGAGGAACAATCCTCATCCCTCTCACCTCTAAGTATTTAACTACTCCTTTAATTAAGTCTTCCACAAGTAGTAAACTTCTCAATTTTAAATCTTCCCCTTTTCTCTCATCTCCTCTTTCCGCTTCCTCACCTTTCTCTACCTCTCCCATGGCTTCCGCCTCTCAAAAACCCTTGCATTATCCTCTCACTCGTCGTGATGATTCCGTCGTTGATGATTACTTCGGCGTCAAAATCTCCGATCCTTATCGATGGTTTGCATTCCGATTTCATTGATTTGTTTTTTATTTTTAAAATTAATTTGTGAAACTGAGGTTTTTTTCTGTTTTGATTGATTTAGGCTTGAAGATCCCGATTCTGAAGAAACGAAGCAATTTGTGGATAATCAAGTGAAGCTAACTGATTCTGTGCTTGCAGAATGCGATACCAGAGATAAGCTTAAGGAAAAGATAACAGAACTTTTCGACTATCCACGGTTTTATCCGCCATTTAAGAAATGTGATAAGTACTTTTACTTCCATAACTCTGGTCTCCAACCGCAAAGCGTTCTCTATGTTCAGGTTTCTATTTTGAATTTATTTCTTTTTGAGCGGTGGCGTTGATCTATTAATTCGCTAGCATAGAGTATTTTGTTGTGAGTTTGTGTTATGTTGATTGATCGTTGCTGTTATTAGCTCATAATTGGAATCGCATTAGTTGATTACAGTTTCGCTTTTTCGATTTTATTTGTAGAACTGTGTTCTAGCGATTTGATGAGTGATTGTTGACTCTGTTAGCTTGGAATTATAATTGCATTAATTAATTTCGGTTTTAATTATAGTACGTAAACTACTCTTTGGATATCGTAATATAATGATATGGAATAGCTAGTTTCATTTTCCGTTTTGTATGAGTTGGATGTAGGTGATAGCTCAAGCATTTTATAATGATTATTAATAGGTTGAAGAAGTTCAAACAAAATTAAATGGAAGGACTTGATATAGACCAACGCCATATTACTAGTGATCTAGATTTCTGTTTGAAGGAACCTAAATAAGCTAGGAGAGGAGATGTAGAAAGAGAGTTGTGTTACCAATGATTGAGGTAAAATGCTTCATATCCTTTGACTGGAATGTGTCTGTTTCTCAAGCAACATAAAAAACAATGTGTCCTGGATATTGTGTCCAAGTTTTCTTCAATAGCTAACTAATTATCTGAAAGCTTTCAAAAAGTGATTATGTTTCACAAAATGTTTGACCTTATACTCTATGTATGTTGTGAATGGGATATGACAATGGTGAAGAAACAAGCACAAAAAAAATGCAAAGAAAAACACCAAAAATAGAGCAAACAACAACAATGGCAAACACAATAGATACCTCCCCTTCAAAATAAGTATCTTATCATTAATATACTCAACAATACATTAATAACTCACCTTACAAGCTTCAAGAACAACCTCTCAAAGCAAACATTGAACCTTTGATGTCAAACTCTCTCAAATGCCCTAATACATGTGGAGTGAACTCTCTTGGCTAAGACCTTAATTAACTCTTAGTATTAGGCTCTCTCTTAAACCCTAATGAACTCCTAAGACCCCTTATATAGTCCATGTAAAGCCCACAAAGAACCTTGAATTAAACAGAATGTTTCTGTTTTCGTAGCCTGTTGCTCGCTCGGTCGAGCGAGCTTGCTCGGGTGGTCGAGCAAGTGTCTTCCTGCACCTATTGACTTCGTGTGTTGCTGCCTCGCTCGAGCAGCTTTGACCCTCTTTGTGTGCCTCGTTCAAGGCACGACTTAGGCCCTTCATTGAGCTTCCCTTTGCCTTGTTCAAGCCATCTCAAATCATCCCCAACACTTACTTCATCAAGTGATCCAAAACGAATCACTCCATGCTTCAATTCATGCTCATCATCATTCTCAATAGTGCAAGCCATTGAGTAAGCAACAAGGTGATCGAACTCACCTCCATCAAGGTGAGATTTGGAGCTTGACTCAACAATGTAGAACTTGCTGTCTTTGGGGAACATGTCATGAACAACAAACTGCCAACTGCCTTGTGAAATATTGACCTAATTGATTTAGTTCAATGAACAATCATTTTTGCAGTCTCAGCTCTTGATTCTTCTCTATTGTATAGTATTTACCATATACTTTTGATGGATTTTAATGGCATTGGGAGAATGAAATATTGTATGAGTTATTAGTCATTCTTTTCACTCTTTCTGAGCTCTTTATGTCAGCGCGCTACTCTCATTGGGTATTCCTATCCAGTTGATCATGTGCTATTTACTCTAATTCCTTCCAGGATAGTCTGGATGGAAAACCAGAGGTGTTGCTTGATCCTAATCAGCTTAGTGAGGATGGAACAGTGGCTTTGAGCGCTTGTTCCGTTAGTGAGGATGCAAAATATTTTGCATACTCTTTGAGTGCAAGTGGGAGTGACTGGGTAACAATCAAAGTAATGAGAATTGAAGACAGGGGAGTTGAGCCTGACACTCTATCCTGGGTGAGTATATATAATATTCTGATTTGAAATTTGAGAATATCTTACGGTGAAAGAAATCGTGCTTACTTAGTTGATGATTATGTTTACTGCAGGTTAAGTTTAGTGACATTTCCTGGACGCATGACAATAAAGGGTTCTTCTACAACCGATACCCACCTCCCAAGTATGTAGACTTCATTTTTTGCTTGTAAATACATGGCATTTGGATCATGCAGGATCCAGTCTTTTACTTCTTTAGTGTTGATCCTGTAGCTTACCAATTTGACGCAAGAAATTTTGTTGGTTTCATTGCTGAGATTCTGAAGTGGATCTAAAACAAAACCCAAAATGTGCTAATTATGCTATGAAAAGTCGCAGTCATTGCTTAATTGTCAGGCTGTAAATTTACGTTAAAATTATTAAATATTTTGCTTTCAATATTTGTGGAAAATCCTAGGAGATCCACATATCACTTTTTAAATGTTCTCCCTCTCCGGAAACAATGTACTAGTTTAGATCGCATAGATGTTTGGAAAAAGTTTTTTTCCTTGTGGAATTTTCAGAATGGCTCCATCTTTAGTTTAATTGATGAGAGTGTTGGAATGGCCGCCGAAAGTATCAAAATGATTTTCCAGTAATATTATGGCGTATCTTCAACTTGGAGAGTTCAGGAAAATGTTACTTTAATCTTCCTGACAATAGTACTTTTTTTTCCCTGTTTTGGTCGTATTTTGAGATGATACGCATTTTAGTTGATCCTTTATGCTCATATAGCAAGCAAATGTCTGAAAGTCGGATTCTGGTGCAGTGAAGGGCAAATATCAGATGCTGGAACTGAGACAAATTCTAACCTTAATCAAGAGGTGTATTATCATTTTCTTGGGACTGATCAGTCGGAGGACATTTTGTGCTGGAGAGACCCTGAGAACCCCAAACACACATTTGGGGTAGAAGTAACAGATGACGGAAAGGTACTTGAGGTTCTTGCAAACTGATTATTTTTAGGCGTGTTTCCTTTTGATTTGGTATCATGCTAAATAAACTAAAAACTTCACCAATTGTCTCATTTTTTTAGTAAAAATCATTATTGAAATCTTCAGCTTCTGATCATGTGTTCTTTGTAAATTTTCAGTATGTTGTTCTGTACACTTCAGAGAGCTGTGACCCAGTGAATAAAGTCTACTATTTAGATCTGACAACACTTCCCAATGGGCTTGAAGGATTTCGTGGGGGAAAAGACTTGCTTCCTTTCACAAGGCTCATTGATAGTTTCGATGCAGCTTATGGGGTTGTTGCTAATGATGGCACAGTTTTTACATTTCGAACTAATAGGGATGCTCCGAGATATAAGTTAGTTCGTGTCGACTTGAAGGCTCCTGATATATGGACTGACATTATTCCTCAGTCCGAAAAGAATGTTCTTGAATCAGCCTTTGCAGTAAATGGAAACCATCTTCTGGTATGTTATTTAAGTGATGTGAAGCATGTTCTTGAGGTTAGAGACCTTGAACATGGTTCTCTTTTGCATCACTTACCCCTTGACATTGGGTCAGTTGACGACATTTCTGCAAGGCGCAAAGACAGTGTGGTGTTTTTTAGGTTTACAAGCTTTCTGTCTCCGGGCATAATTTACCAATGTGACTTAAAGTCAAATGTTCCAGATTTAAAGATATTCAGAGAAACTGTTGTCCCCAAATTTGATCGTGATGAGTTTCACGTCAATCAGGTATTTGTTTTCAATCCTATGATTTTTGTCCTGTGGAATTATCTTTACATTATGTTTGGGTTTGGGGAAATGGGGGAAAAGAAGGGGAGGAAATGGAGGGATGGAATTTTCCTCATTCGGATACTAAAAGAGGAGGGAGACGGAGAGAAGGGAATTGGCTCAATTTTGAAATTTAGTTTCTTGATCTTCGTACCCCATTTGAAGATATCCCAATGAGTTTTCAATCTCCATCATTTAATCTTTTTCTCGGAAAATTCAGTAAACTGTATTTGGATGAAATTCTACTGGTGAAAATTTTCTTGTAGTTTTGTGATAGCAATAATCTTCTAATTGGATAAAGCGCTTTCTTTTAAAAATCTAAGAGCCCTGCACCAGTTTAGATTATTTTAAAAAGGCAAGCATCATCAATAGTGTATGTGTGGCACATTGCAGCAAATATTCCAACTACCCTTATGATTTCCTATGTCTCTAGCGGGCTTGATTTAAGTTGATTTTCATCTATAAAAGATCAATAGCTACCTTTGTGAGAGACCATCTCTCAACGAGACGACCTTAAAACAAGAATTCCACATTCTTATTTTCTCTTTAATTTGCATTAATTGGGCGTCATTTAGCCCATATATCTGATGCATCTCTCGGAGCGACCGTCTCTCACAACAATTTGTGAAAGATCAAATAAAGTGTGCCGCATTTCGGAACTGGAAGGGACACCGAATTGCAAATGTTTCCATCTCCTCTACTCCATTTGTTGTTGGGATTCATTGTTTTCAATGTGTAATGTTATTGTGTTTATTGTTAACTACTACCATTACAATGCATACATGCCACTATGCCAGTATGCCAATCCCCCCCCCCCACCCCCACATACACACACACATTTTTATCTAACGCTTGTGACCTTTTCTATTTGTCTTCAGGTTTTTGCTACCAGTAAAGATGGCACTAAGATACCAATGTTCATAGTTACAAGAAAAGGAATTGTTTTGGATGGATCACACCCATGTCTCTTATATGGTTACGGAGGATTCAACATAAGCATCACGCCATCCTTTGGCGTCAGTCGCATTGTTCTTTTAAAGCACCTTGGTGCTGTCTTCTGCATTGCTAATATCCGTGGTGGTGGTGAATATGGAGAAGAGTGGCACAAGGCAGGATCCCTTGCGAAGAAGCAGAACTGCTTTGATGACTTTATCTCTGCTGCTGAGTTTCTCGTTTCAAATGGGTATACTCAGCCAAAAAAGTTGTGTATAGAAGGTGGAAGTAATGGTGGCCTTCTTGTCGGTGCTTGCATTAATCAGGTTTCTCCTAGCACTGGACTATTTTAAAACTCCCCATAGCAGTCTTTAGCCCACATAAATCTGCTAATAATTGTGGACTGTGGTTGTAGAGACCTGACATTTTTGGCTGTGCTCTGGCTCATGTTGGTGTTATGGACATGCTTCGATTCCACAAATTCACAATTGGTGAGAGAACATGGTCGTGATAAAAGTGGTTATATTTATAAATGATACTCTTTGTTGATGGGTAATTATTTTTCAGGCCATGCTTGGACATCTGATTATGGTTGCTCTGATAAAGAAGAAGAATTCCACTGGCTTAAAAAGTAAGTAGCATGTTTTGACTCTTGATAGTTGTCAAAGCTGATTATCGAATATATAATGATCTGGTATTGGATTCAGTGTCATGTGTCATTTTCTCATTTAGTATAGTTTGTAGAAAACCACCCAGAATAGTTGAGAATTTGCGAAGAAATAACCTAACATGAAGTTATTTTCATCTTATAGTTACCTTTTTGGAAACACCTATAAGATTGTTCTCTTCTGTGATAAATCTGTCCGAATGCTGAAGACTTTATTAGCTTTCATCAGGAAATTGTTTTTGTCTAGAAGCTGTTGTGCATATGTTCAGTTTAGTAGCTAGCACTTTGCTGTTGTTAGACGGACCCAAGCTTAGTTTATTTGAAGAAAGTTATATTGAAGACTTGTGAAGTTTAATGTCTTTAGTATGATGGGGTGTCTGTCATTTGTTAGTGGATAAAAGTGGATTTCTTTTGGCATTTCATCTCTAAAAAAGCGCATGCAAACTACATCCTAGTCAGTGAATGATTATGTATTTTCTTTTAGTGTTGAATCTTGAATAAGTAAAGATTTTTGTTTTTTTTTTTTTTTTTTTGGGTTACAGATACTCGCCTCTACACAATGTTAGGAGACCATGGGAGATGTCTTCTGATAGCTCTGCGCAGTACCCTGCTACTATGCTATTGACAGCCGATCATGATGATCGTGTGGTGCCTTTGCACTCACTCAAGTTACTGGCTGTAAGTTCTCTTGTGCCATCGTACCACCTGCTGTATATTACATGCAGCACATATTTCTTTCAACAAGAAAAATATCAAAATTATTCCTAGTTCCCAACAATGATGGGTTCGACTACAATACATGAATCAATCAGCATCAGAGATGTTCGCTATCAAAAATTATATTTGATTCAACCTTACTAATCTACAACGAAGAAATCAATTTCAACCCACATATTATCAATATGTCCCTGAAAATTCCCGATTCTTTTTATTTTGCATTTCGATTATTCAAGTGATCATTTGTATAGTATCCTTATCTTCCTCTTTTAATTTCATTTAAGTTCCAATCTTCCACTTTTCTATCAGGTGCATTTTCACTCTCTATCCGTAATCAAATCAATATAAACAATTTCCTTTCATTTTTATCTTCAATATCTATGACTTTTGAAAGATATTATTTGTACTTGCAGACATTGCAACATGTTCTTTGCACAAGCTTGGAAAATAGCCCTCAAAGGAACCTAATCATTGGTCGGATTGAGTGTAAGGCTGGTCATGGAGCAGGACGCCCAACGCAAAAAATGGTGAGCTATTTGTAGTGTGATTCTTAACGAAACTAAAACTATTTACTTTTTCACATTTTATTACCCCAGTGTCATGATGTGTTGTTTAATTATAACTTATAAATAATAAATAATGGTAATTGTAAAATTTTGAAATCTAATTTTCATAGAACTAGCATGTTATTCAATAGGAATGAAACTCAATCCTCAAACATGTTTTTCTTTATAAATTTTCATTATCACCGTGGAAGTGAAAGAATTTTATCAAGATTTATTTTTTGAACTTGAACAAGCATAAGTATCTTCACATGTGAATTTTTCTATCGTGACGAAAAAAAAAAAAAAACACTAATTTCATATTACTTTTTTTACATTGTGCATCACTCGGGCTGTTAATGTAATAGTAGTATAAATAAACCAAATAAACCATTGAATGTAATAATAGAAGTAAAAACCAATGCTTTTCTGAAAATTTTAATATGTAGAAGTATATATAATAAACCAATGCTTTTCCACATTTTTTAGATTGACGAGGCGGCAGATCGGTATAGCTTCATGGCTAAGATGGTAAATGCATGTTGGATTGATTGAATGGCTACACCGAATTACAGAGAAGTGTGGTTTAAATTTGGATATTTTTTCAATTTGTGATTGATGAGGACTTTTTTTCAAAAGTTTTATGTATCTCAGTTGGTTTCTGGGAGTTTTTAGAGCTTTTATTGGGTAAATTTAGTGTGTTCTATTGGTCATTAGAATTTAGAAAGTGGCCAATTGTTAGAGGTTCAAGTTAGATCAAGTTCATTTACGATTAAGACAAAAGATTTACTCCTATAATTTTTCGATTTTAAATTATTATAAAATAATAAAATGTCTCAAATCATGTATATTTATCATGTAGAGGTAGATGTTTTCTAAAAGTTGGGCATAATCAACTTTTATTTTTACACGAATAACATTGTGTATATTAAACCCTCAAACTTCATTTAAGTAGAAAATTTAATAGAAGTTGCTTAATGTCTAATGAAATAATTTTTTTAGTGATTCATATTGTTATTTATTATGTGAAGTTAAATGATGTTTGCTAAGAACAAGGCATAATTAACCTTTAATTCTACAAAAATAAAGTTGCCTATATTAAACCCAAAAACTACATTTAAGTAGAAAGTTTAAATACAAGCTGCTTAATTTCATCATATGATGAAATAATTATTGTAGTGATTCATATTGCTATTCAATTAACATCACGATACTACAAGACAGTCAATTAGCAAGGATTACAATGTCTTTTGCAGTATACAAATTGACATTTTCATCTTAGAGGTCAGAAAAGCAAAACCATTTTTTATAATAATAATAATAATAATAATAATAATAATAATAATAATAATAAGAATAATAATAATAATAATAATAAGAATAATAATAATAATAATAATAATAATAATAATAATAATAATGTGTAAACTCAAAAGGACTGAAAAGTGAAATCTAAGCAAATAACTAATCTTCAAATGAAACATAAATTTAAATTGCATAACCTATTCTTCACTGCTTGTAAAGGAAACCAAGGATAATAAAGAAGCAACCATACAGCCAAGTAGTCCACAACGGCTGAAAGATGCGCCTTGAACTGCTCGTATCTCCTTAAAAGGTCTCTGCCAGCTGAAACAGGGAGCCTTTTGTCTGGTCACATATTCACTAGTGTTGGAATAGCCAAAATTTAACATGCTTTTAACCCAAAATTACAAAAGCCAACCTTCATTCACCTAGGAAGCAATCCATCTTGACATCCGTTACATCAAGTTGGAGAATTTCTGCCCTACAATCCAGAATCGAACCAAGGCTGCAGCCAACGAAAAGACCATAATGTAACACAAGATAGAGGGATCCAAGTCTAAAGGGAAGTAATAAATTTATATGTTCAATTGCCAGTGACTTGTGAGGAATTATATATAGAAGAGTATGCTCAGCATTTTAATATGCATCTTATTTTATTTGTTATCCTACAACAATCTATCAACATTTTATATCCCTACACTCCAATGTCATTAAGTGGCTCTCAAATAGGCTCCACCTAAGGATGAGTTTGTGGATAGGGTGTGCAGATTCTTACCCTTGCAATAACAAAGGTTATTTCCAATTAACCATTGATAGTAAATGTTATTTGCAACTACACATAAAGAAGTGCTTTTGATTTACTGAGTCATTTCATCACAATTTGTTACAATCCAAAACTAGAAAACTACTATAATCACTAGCTCCATCAAGGATGGACAAATTATCCAATTTGTTTCACCAGTACTCCAGTACAGTGGTCATCAAAGACAATTTCCCAGTGTCCTTCAACCAGCAAGAAATTTTAAAAGGTGCAATATGACAGCATGCCTCCCATAGTCTCCATCAACTAAAATGCATACAGTACATGGAGTACAACAATTTACTGTTATCAGAAAATAAGGACCATTTTCATTCCCACCTCAATTGATCACAACTTATTTCTGGGACGGGAAGTAATTTTGACACTCCTAAGTTTTTTAATCATTTGTCTAGAAAACTACCCTCTTTTCTAAAGAGATCTCATTTCCTATCATTATGGTATAACAATGAAAATGTCCCTTAAAATGACTCGGATCTCATGACTAAGCAGGGATTATCTAGATGTAGGCAAAGAAATTATACATATAGGAGATAGAATTCAAGTATGAGAAGAAAAACATCAAGATCAAGTTATCAACATACCTTGGATGAGTACGTCCCAGGTCTCCATGGACAAATTCCTTGATATATGTTCCAGCCTACAATATAGACCTTGTATCATTAGTATCAAGATAATTTTCAAGTAGGTGATTAACGAATATTAAGACAACAATCCACATGCATAATAGTCTCCATTATGCTTATTCAAAGTTCACACCATAAAATACTTGTCGAAAGAAAAGACTTCTAGCTCAGGGAAAGAGAAGAGGTTTTGAATTTATTAGAAGGGAGCAAAAATGTATTAAGTGAAAAAATTAAAGATGTGCAAAGTAAACCTATCAATTCTGACAAGTGCTAGATGCAGCATTCACTTCTATGAATTCCGACGCAAAGAACCAAGCAATTGAAACTAATACAAAGAGGCTCACAAAGATCAGTACCTGCGTACAGAGATGTAGGAGAAAAAATTGGGTACTTCCAGTAATCTTCTCAATATTCATCCTGTATTATAGAAGAATTAGAAAGAAAAAGAGAAGAGCAATATATAGCAGATAAAAAAGGGAAAGTTCTGGCCAGCCTGCACTTCTGATTATTTAACAGTTAGTCAAGAAACTGGTTGAATGACTGGCTTAGCCCAAACGCTCGGCCAGAAAAGGACAACCCTAATAATAATGTAAAGAAACTACTTCAAGATAGGACTCTCACCAATGGATTATCTTTTCACGTTCTAGTGGACTTCTACGATGAAGCACCCTCACTGGAGTTCTCTGTAACACTTTCTATATAACAAACAGAGATATTGTAATTAGTTGAAAAATCAAACCAAAGAGCATCAACAATGCTGAGGAAAATTAGAACATAGTAGAAAATATAATTCCTCGATAATGACTCCAGAAAAAAGGTGTTCAATCACGACACTTCAGAAAATTAACCCAGTTACAGTAGAAAAGGTTAGCTAGAAACATGCTATCAAGCTATCAGCATTACAGTTTACAGATCAATTTGGTGTACAATAAGAATTTGACTGGAGGACATGGAATGGAGCTGGCCAGTCCCATTAAATATGTCAGCTTAAAATTTTAGGATAACTAATACGCATCAATTTTTTTTCAACTGAAAACTAACCTTACCAAGTTCCCGACATCATTCACCACTCAAGTTATTTGGATAAAAACTGAACCAAAAAACCGAACATGAATTTTGATTTGGACTTGTCATAAATTGGTTTGGATTTGGATTAGGAATCTCTTAGCTGAAATATTTTGGCTTGGATTAGTTGAGCCTTCTAAAGACCGAAAACCAAAATTTTGAACTAAATAAAAAATATGAGCTCACTTTCGCTTTATTAGGCGATACTAGAAAAACATTGTCAATCTTACAAACAGAGATACACTTTTACTTAATCGGCAATTCAAGTTTCATTTTTTCATCCCTACTTTTGCTACTATGACATTTATTTTTTTTATTTTCAAATTCAATTTCCAATTTAGATTTTTTTTAAGGACTAGAGTTGGTTTGGATTGGGTTCAAAAAGTTGAAACTGAATTAATTTGGTTTGAAAAAAAATGGTTTGATTTGCTTCTACGTAAAAACTAAACCGCAAACCGAACTTTCACCCATATTCACCACTATATTTGGTGTATGGAAGGATGGATCAACTTCTATATAGGGGGAGTTTGTACTTGATGGGTGTATTTGCATCTCATATGAAGTCCTAGAAAGACATTTTACTTCTACAATAATTTGTTTGAACTTTGAATACACTATGAGGAAAGGTAGAGGAAATTTGTTTACCTTCACCCTTGGCAAGCCAAATTCTTTCACTATTGAATAGATTTGAGGATCAATCGAAGGTAACTCCTTCCCTACTGTCACCTCTCAACCCCTCCTATGTTTCTCTCTCCACTTTCCTCAATAATTGCAAGGCCACTAGATGGCATTCGAATCATATAGCTTAAAAAAATGATACAAGTACAAATGTAAAATATAAGACTTAAACAAAGATGTCATTTCATTTCACAAAGAAGCACCTGTAGAGCAGGAAAATTAAAGCTCAAGTAAAGATTTATTCAACACCCTGTGAAAGGCAAGGGCCTCTACAGAGGCAATAATATTTCAGAAAGAAAAAAACTTGAATATCTATATCAAACAATGCAAACTTTCATAGAACAAGTGAACAGAGTGTAAAAGTTTTTGCATCTAAAGAAAAGCTGAGTAAAGATTTATTCAACACAGAACTCACCAAATCTTTTAATGAAGATATAGTTGTCAAATCTGTTTCCTCAAGTTCACGAGAGATCCACACTAGGGCTGCATATTGCTTCTGATTGAAAGAAGTGGTATAGAAGCATTCTTATGTCAAACATATGCATGAACTGAACTGAACAAAAGAATAAACTACAACATTGATTGCCACTAGTAAATTAACCTGCTTATCTGCTTCACCTTCACGCATTAAGGTCCAACCTTGATCATCAACAATCTTTAGATTTTTCACCCTCACCTAGATAACCAAAGAAATCTACCTCAAAGGAAATTATATTAAAAACAGGGCAGAAAAATGAAGTGGGACACTAACCAAAGTACCTAGTTATAGCAAATTCTTTTATCAGCAAAAATGGACTATTCTCAAGCAAGCATCCAAAAGATGTTTGGGAAAAAAAAGACGACGACAATAACAGCGTTATAAGCAATCTAGTGCCCTCTTACCAATTTTCCCTCCAAGCTATTAATTTTATTCTCTATCTCTTTTATTGATATTTCTGATGGCAAGATTCGAGGATTTTGAATCTCAAGTATAAAGGGTCGTCCTGAGCCCAACATCCGGACCTGAAATCAGCCCAGTGAAGTAAATAGAAGTGATTACACATGAACTTATTCAAACACATTAACTCACATGCTTAGTACATCGATGTCTTCTCTACCAGCGGCATGGAATTTGTAATTTTCGCCCTTGCAAAATGGAAGAACGTTATTGCCCACAATCTCCTAAAAAATAAGAACAAAAATTAATGAAGTCAATTGTCATTGCCAACCCTAAAGTAACAGGAATAAAACAACATATCATGTAGCCATGTAAAGGTCAAACCTCAACAGATGCTTCTCCCATCCTTTCATCATCAATAATCCATCGTGTCTGACTCACATTTCTAGAGTACTGCAATTATAAAAATAAAGCATGAGTGCTCACCTCTCTCAGGAAGCCAAGCTATTCAAGCAGATTTCTCTGTAAATTATACAATTAAGGATGGTAAAAATATAAAACCTTGAACAGAAACCAAAACCTTCAACACACTTTTAAAGAAAATATGTTTATGAACTGGTCCGTTAATATGCTACTATATCACAGCTAGATTTCTGAATCTAAAGCAGGTTAAAAATGGACAACTGGTCCGTTAGTACTCTGATGCAAGTAAAAATTGGGTAAGATGGGCTTTTTAAAATATGACATTGGAGAGCAGCAGTGAATTAATTTCAAAAAGAAACCGAGAAAATGATAACACCTTCCAAAGTTTTTCCGACATGGAGTATTTTTTCAATTAGTTATCAGCAAACTATCTATTTTCAAGTTACTCCCTCCATTGCTTTGACTTTATTCCACATGCAAAGTTAAGTTTTAAAGTGTGGCAGAGTGGGATAAAGAGAGAGTAATGGGTGGAAAGGATCAGACATTAGTGAGACACGAGAGTAGAAGACCCAATGTGCTAAAACTGTAGATTGAGAAAAACAATGGGGTACCCCCAAGAAGAATGTGAGGAAAAACTGAAAGGATAGAGCGAAAAGACAGAATTCAACAACATTAATACCCGCACAATGTAACAAGCTTCAGATCACACCTAACTGTGCATTAGTTTAATACATTAAGTCATGTCATGCCAAACTAGATTAATTTTTAATTCTAATATATTGTGTAGGAGCAGACATGGAAATCAGTGAGACTTCAAAATCTTGAGAAATATAAGTGGAATCACATGCTATCTAGTAGGTGAAGAATCCATGTAATGCTTAGTTTTTCCCCCAGTTTGATTCAAAATAATTTTTTTGGAGCCAATTTACAAGAAGAAGCAGAACAATTAAACAAAAAAGAGAGGGATTTTAATGATAAACCAAAGTATTCAAAGCAAAATTAGAAATACTGAACACTTATAACACTAATTGACACGTGATTGTGACATAAAATTACCATATCGATAACCCTTAAGGCAACATATAGCAAACCCACAAAAAAAATCAGGCAGAAAGTATGAAAAATTATCATACCTTCAAGTATCTACCACCAATATACATAGGTGTCCTAGAACAACGGATTTCCAAGCAGCAGCCTGGGATCTAAATAACATAGAATAACAAGTTAAAAACAAGATAATTTTTTAAAATAATGAAGATAAATTGAGTCGTTGATGTAACAAGAAAAGTCCACATATTGTTAGCTTAAAGCTCATTGATGACACAATGTTTACATTTAAAATCCAACAAAAAAAATAATTATTACTTTGGCAACATATTTTGGGCTTTGGTTGTATGAGAGAAGTAAAGGGTGAATACAGTGTTGAATTAGATACACGCAAAGCAGAAAAAAAATGCCATTTTCGCAGAAGGACTGACTTTGACCATTCAGTCGTTAGTTTTGCATGAGTATTATACTACTATTCAGCAGACATAGTTAACATCGAAGGTGAGAGTGAAAGAAAAGAACCACCTTCTTCTCCAATAATCTGAGGGATGTTTTCTCTAGCAAGCTGTCAGAAGTACTCTCTGTTCCCATTCCATCTGTATTGCCAATATCTGCTCCAACAAATAGAGGCATAAGGATCACCGAAGACGCAACCCATAGACAGGGAAAGCATAGCTGTGAGCCTATGATATATATAATTGCATGGAATAAGTAACAATGACAGTTCATGTGAATCAAGAGATGTGGAATCTTGAAATGTTACTCTTTCATCTTTTACAGTTTCTTGTAATTTCTACCAGATTTCACTCTCCTAAACCCATAGCAATTGAAGGAGAAGCACGGACATACTTACATTAAATTTAAAGAGTAGTTGGAATTTACATGTATCAATCAAGCATTGTAACACATCTAACCAACACAGATACAATTTGGTTTACAAAACACAGCTTCATGGCAGAACACATTGATGAGATTATACGAATCCTCTTTAGTCTTTACACTCAACTTTCAATAAAGAAACCACATTAGGCAAGTAATATCCTTTGAAAGCATTATTTATCAATTTACTTAGAGATACCACATTTATATGCCTATGAAAATCTCTCAAAAAGAAATTTAACACAAGTCCGGAAAAGTTCAGCATTTTGTTATATACGCACTTCTAAAGTTTTCCACATGTCTGAAAAATATAATAGAAGTATAATTCAGGCATTGTATATGTAACTATCTCTAGTCCTAATATTGAACTAATTGTTTTAAAAGAGCATATTAGGTCAATGCACACCAAGTACTTAATTTCATGTATATCAGCTCTCCAAATGATTTATATGCTTACCCTTAATTTCAAATAATAATCCACCAGCAATAACGTTGTTTAGATACAACAACATTCCATAACCCAATGACACTTAGTGACTCCACCCAAAAGGAATTTAGGGGGTTAAATGTACGCAACATTACCCTCATGATACCAAAGAATTTGTTTTCGATTGATCGTTGATTGCAAACATTTTTATTCAAATAACAAAAAAAAAAAAAAAAAAAAAACATTTTCCATGCAATGGTAATCTCCTTGTCATCTCAAAGGTTTCCGCTCATAGAGACTACTGCAAAACGCAAACAAACTTCCTAGTGCAATAAGTGGGAATTAATGAACCCACCTGTTCTACTCTTCTTGCCAACATGGTTATTTTCTTTTCCATTACTAGTCTTTGCTGAGATTTCAGAAGAGGTGTAAGTCAAACGAACACGGAAAGAGCTTGAACCGGATGTGAAACCCTGTGCAACATTGCAGCTTAGTACTTGTAACTAAAAGTGGGCATAAACATATTATATGTTGTTACAAGGTGTTACTCTAGCCACCGACAAAAGAATTCAACATTCATTTAGCCTTATAAATAATAATAATTGTCCCAAAAGGATAGATATGTTAGGCATGGAGAAAAATTAACAAATCAAAATTTGATTTAACAAATACAAGTTTGATTGAAATGACAAAAAAAAAATTAATGCTTCCACTTCATATATGTTACTTAATCCTAACTCACCAACATCATCTCAAGAGGATTTGCTATATATAACTTCAGAGCATCCTTGACAGAAATGACTTCAGAGTGAAGCATTTCTCTAAACCAATCCTTGGAACTGTATTTTTCTTTCATATATAGCCTATACATCAATAAAAAAAACAAATGAACCAACATAGAATATATGGCCTGAGCATAAGGTAAAGAACAAAAGTGCAGAACCAACTTATTTTGAAGAGAGCACATAATGATGAAAAAATAAATAAATTATGAAATTCAAACAGAAGAAACACCAGACACTAAAGAACTATGACACACAATGACGACCAACCTGATAGCATCTTCATTCTCCAGAATAATTGGAGGGATAGAGACTTCAAGTGAAAAGCTATCAGCTTGATGACCTTCCTTCCTGATGAGTTCACATATTAATGCAGCAAAGTCACTGCCACAACCTCGGTTCACCAATGCTTGTTTCTCATCGACATAGATAAACTGCAGAATGCCATAACAGACACTGCAAATAACATCTTCCTTAGCAGAGCCATTTATTGAAGGATCATCCTGGCTAGGCTGAACCCCTACGACCTCTGATAATAAAGTAGAGATTCGGGAATAGTGGGAATAAATAGGTCCATATTTCCCAAATAGTCGAAGAATACACTGAGGACATAACTGCAGGTTACAAATATACTACAAACTATTATTAACAAGTACTTGAGATTTCAACTATGACAAACTGATGAGCTTAAGGCAGTATTTAAAAAACATAGTAAACTTACTATTCTACCCCAAAAAAGCAACTTTCTAGTATCTATTAACTATAATTCGATGATACTCACAAAAGAGCCACAAAACTATGTATTTCTCCTAAACTCCCTCCCGTCTCTCGCATAAGCCTTTCTTCCTGATCTTTTTGTTCTACTCTTGTATTAATTGGCATTCGAGAAGTGTCTAATACTACTTCTGATATAATTGAACAAAACTACACTAACATACTTCCGTTCGTTCAAATGAGTTACTAAATTTAATTTCACTTTGATGCACTATTTTTACCATTATTATCTTTATTGTGTATAAATAAAATTATAAAAAGTCGATTCATTAAAATTATGCATTGAGAAATAAGATTTTAATTGAATATATTTGGCATATATATAAAGAATAAGAAAAACAACATTGATCGATGAATACTTACTATCCGATATAGCAAATAATTAAACAAAATGACAGCATAAAATAAGTAGAACAACATCGACTAATAATTAAACAAAAGGACAGCATAAATGAACGTAATAACAGCATATAAACACAATTTCGCAGCCAATTTTTTCAATACATATCAATTTCATGCAAGTCGTCCTTGAAAATTAAAAATTAGCAATCCAATAATTCAATTCAGAAAAGCAAACATAATAACTGTAAAGAATATGTTCACAACCAATTTGTGCATTACATATCAATAACATGCGATTCGTCCTAGAAAATAAAAAGTTAGCAATCCAAACACTCAACTGAGAAAATTAATTTATCGGATTAAAAGAGAAAAAAGAGAAGATAAAGCATACTTTGAGAGAGAGTAAGTCCTTGACTGCCATAGGCGGTAGCGAGCGAATGTCATCGTCTAGAAGGCGGAGCTCCTCGTCAGCGTTATTCGCCGCCATTTTTTATTTATTTTTTAGGAGAAGTGAAGAGGAGAGATCGAGAGAGAAATCAAAGCAATTGAATTGATGGCGGATTGCGGTATTTTAACCAGCCTACAGACGAACAAAGGTGGGGAAAAAAGAAACCAACAAGAGAGATTTCTGGTGCTTTAAAGATACCCGATTTACAATTTCACTCTATTTTTGGATGCATAAAGACTAGCCCCAGTGTATGTTAAAAAGACAAATTCTTCATTAATTCATCCATTAGGGTTTGATAATGATGAATTATGTTTGCCAAAGTTAAAAAATGGGTTAATTAAGAAACTTTTTTCAAAAGGTTTCAATGTTAATGTCGCTCTTGTTTAACAGTAATGAGTTGTTTTAAGAAAATGTTCCCAAAATTTGTAATTATGTCTGCAACAGTTAAGTAATGGATAATAAAACAAACTGTTTTCAAAAGGTAGAAGTGTTTGTTATCTTTTCAGTTTAATTATTTTCTCAAAAATTATGACAGTTATGCTTTTTTAACTTATTTTGAAATTAAACTAAATTTTAGTGTTTTAATACAGTTTAAATATTACCATTTTAAAAAGTAATTAATTAAATAGTGTATATGGGTGATTAATAATAGAGTTTTAAGATTTTCTCTATATTTCCTCTAACTAGTTTAATTCAAGAATTTTCAATAAATATTATAGGTCCATAACCATTATCTGATTAGACAACTGATGCTCATAATTACTTAGACAGAATAATAGTTGTTCTTACAATTGTCTTGTGCCGAATATGTCCAACATGTACATAAACATGCTTTGTTAAATTTAAAGTATGTTGGTCCAAAAAAACTAAAATGACCATCTACTACACAAGCAAATCAAACTCAATTTTTATAATACCCTAGCCTAGCTAAATTTTAAATTATTTTTTCTCTTAGTAATTAAGCAGATTGGCTGGTGTTTAGTGTTCACCTTTGATTCAGACACTACAAATAAGATCTCACTTTAGTTTTTATAATATAGCAAAATCATAAAGACTAAAAGTAATGAGTTTGGCAAGTGCCTTGTGCCCACCCTTGATGTGAATTGTCAAAATATGCTGCCAAATTCTGCATAGTATCGACTCTTGGAATGGCGCACATGCACATCATTGTCCAATAATGTTGATGGCCCTTCTTTCTTTCTTTCTTTCACTTTTGGATCCATATTAGGTTCATTTATAGATGTTTCATTGTCCAACCTAACATTTATATTTTGATTCAATAGTAGTATAGCAACGTCTGCAACCCATTATTCTCCATTCAACCCTACCTCAAAATGAACAGTGAGGAGCATTATTGTAAGGGGTCACGGGAATAAGGATTATTTGTTGTATAGAGTAATATTTTGGTGGTAAGAGCATCCATTAAGTCGCGGGTTTAATCAATTATATATATAAAATTTTTTTCGTCTAATTTCTAACCGATGATATTCTAAAGACAAGCAGAATTGTAAAAAAATGCAAAGATTAAATCTACTTGAATTAAAACCGAAAGAATGCTAACTTGAAAAATCAGGATATCCACATATACGTAACTACTAATAACACAACCCTCATTCAGGCCTAAATCTATTTGTTCCATATTATTTTGATCATAAGAGCATGTGATTAGTCACGGGTTTCATCAATTACAAATGAGTCTTCATCCGTCGCACTTTTGACCACTTCTATAAACCAGCCATGTTCTAAAGACAAGCAAAAATGTAAGCAAATGGAAAGAATAAGACATACTTGAACAACAACAATCTTATTAAAATTAAAAGAATGCGACCTTGAGAAGAGGTCGTGCAAATATACGTAAGTGCTAATAATACAACCCTCATTTGGATACTAAAGCTAGTGCTAATATAGCACAACAAAAGAATCTAATGAGCAAATTAAAGCAAAAGCTTTGCTTATCTCTTTGCTCTATTCTCAATTTCTCATCCATACTAATAATATTACAGAATAACTTATCAAACTCTCTTGATATACTAGCTAGATAGCTAGCTAGTTGATTATACTATCGGCCTTGTGCGTCTGCCTGCTGCTCTTCCACAGGTTAGAGCGTTCTTGGGAATCGGATACTCGTCCCTTAGGGATGTCGATGGTGTGTACACTCGTAGGTAGAACTGTTGTCCTAAGTATTGGCGTGCCCAGAATTCTGACCTCAAGTTCCACATACCTACATTGTCCAGAGCCAAATAGATTGCAGTCCATGAATTCGGATACACCTGCATTCAATAAAAATCGGTATTGTTCAATAAAATGGAAATTCAAGTAGATTCGGCTTTGATGAGTTATTAGATGTTCAATCAATAAAAATGCAAATGAGAGTGACACTAGAGATAAATAACACAAATCATTTTTCAGTGAAAACAAGTTACCCTAACAAAAAAATCGGGTATTAAGTAATGTTCAGGTGATATGGGTAAAATTATATTTCTTCACACCTGTGTGGTACAACGAAAAACTGCATCACGGAGATTGTACTGATTTCTGCTGGCTGCTGACCACGTTCCTCCATCCATTCTGTTTCCAGAAGACACATGTTAAAACAATTGGGTGTCAAGTAATGCAAGATCTTTTATGTAATCTATAAGACTCACCCTACAACAAAGAAGCTATAACCATCCAAATGCCAGCTCTGAACGATATCCTCAGTATTCTCGAAGACAATCTCGATGAAAGCTCGGTAATCAGCACCCATCACAGAAGTAGCAAGATAGATCCCGGAACCAGTGGGGTTGCTGGGGATGCTTCCAACACTAAAAACTCCTCCGATCTTAAAGTAATCCGCGAGCTTAAGAGGAGTATCAGCAGGGATGAATGACACACTGTTAACGGCATACCTCTGCTTTCCATTCACTTGTCCAGCAGAATTCTGCAGTCTGATAGTTCTGGTTGTATTGATCATACCATAGTGGTAAGATCCTTGTGGATTAGGCCTTGGCCCACTTGCGGTAAGATTAGTCCTGATAGCACGAGCCTGATTGAGGGACCAGTCAATCTGAATTGTGGGACCGCCAGGGATTGGGCCTTGGACTGAGCCCCCCGAGTTGGAATAACGGAGGAGTCCGGTTGTAGTGAGTACAGGATTGGTGAAACGCGATGAAGCTACAACGTAGTAGTCCCTAGGGGGTTGATCGGCTGTTATGAGCACCGAGTAGGACTGTCCAACATGGACATCAAGTGAAGAGAAGGTAGTTTGGAGGGTGTGGGTCCCCTCGACTTCCACCACCTTCATCTTGTGGCCTTGAATACGGAAGTTGAGAGAGTTCTGTAGCCCAACATTGGAGATCCTAAGCCTGTAAGTCTTCCCTGTTGAGAACCAAAAGATGACATTCATCTAGTGAATTTAAGCATGATTCTTTAGCATGTACTGTAAATAATTTTATTCCATAGTATCTTATTGGGAATTTACCTTGTTCTACATTGATTGTGGCACCACTTCCACGACCATTGATTAGGATTCCGTCTGGAGGAGGAAGCTTGTGTCCGGCATCAAGGGTTGCTTGCAAATCCTGTAAAACCACAAAATAAATTACCCATTACTGACTAAGGTACACTTCTTAAACACCAAAATTAGAAATCAAAGAGTTGGCTATAGCGTCAAAAATAACACAAAAAAGGGGGAGCGAGAATTACAGTGTGGTTAGCCTTGTACCAATCTCCGATAAGAACAGTGTAGTCACCGGCAGGATCGGGAAAAGGAACAGGAATCCTCGGCCTACTAAGGATCCTGATGCCTCCGAAACCACCAGCAGCCTTTTGGAATCCGAGAGAAGGAAAGTAATAGAAGCTTCCAATTTGATCTTTGACTTGGAGAATGTAAGTGAAGTTCTTTCCTGGGGGAATTGGGCACGTTGTTCCGTATACACCATCTTCAAAGGAATTTCTCCTGTTCTGAATTCCATTCCTGACACACCAACCACAACAGATTGATAATTAGCAGAGTACATTAACTTGTAGATAATCAAGCATGTTTAAATGTCAAGGACCCAATATGAACATATACACTGTTTTAAACTTTAGCAAGGTAAGACATTTATGTCCGAGTAATTATTTGTCTAACATATCCATGCTTTCCTATAAAGCTTATGTAAAACACAAATCCAACATTAATAAATTTCTTTAGAATAATCATATTCAACCCCACAATTTAAATTTCAAAAAAGTACAAATAGTAATTAGCCATTGATATACCAACAAATTATCACAATAATAGGAATGGTAGTCAATGTACACAATTTTTGTGGGGTCCCATCGTCACCAATTACCCGTTTATCATATAACAATTAAGGATGGCCCAGGATGCCGTGACATAAGGGCAGGATTAAATTTAATTAGAAGCAACAATACAACCCAAAAAGCGCCAATAAAAGGCACAATGGACCTGCTTTTTTCTCCATCAATAATTTTCTGGAATCAAAAATTGAGAAAAAATGTAATCCCTTGAATAACAAACTATCCCATATTTTACTAAATTAATGTAAAAAATAGAATTACTCACCCCTCAATTATCTAACGGTATGTTTGGCAATTTGGAATTCATTTTCAAATGTTGAATTGGGCCAAATACTATGTTTGGCAAATCTTGAATTTGAAAATGTGAAATTAGGTCAATTCTATAGAATTGCAATAACAATGTAAAATGTGGTCAAGTATCAAAATTTGCAATTTCCGTATATAGGTTTCATTTACAATTCTTGAATTTGAATAGCAAAATTTAATTTCTCTATTTTCAAATGAATTATATGTTGCCAAACACTACCTTAGTTAATTCTAATATTCATTATTTCAATAGGGCCAAAGATTTATAGTTCTATGATTTTGGATAACATTGGACTAAAGTAAAACAACTCATTAAATTATATTCACTTTTTATTTATGTGATGTTAACATGATGTTTGCTACTAATAGTCTATTGAAAATAACCTTTTTGTTGGTTTTTTTTACAATGGATAAGGTTGCATACATTCAATCCTCCCAAACTCCACTATAGATGTGAGCCACGTTATTTCACTTATATGGTAGTCTAGATATGAGTCACTTAATAAAACATTATGACCTCTTTATTTTACAAGAGTAAAATTGCGTATAATCAATCCTTCGTGCAAGTCAGAATACAGGTAAATTATCTAATGAGTAATGACTAGTAAATAGTAATATATTCGTTAAAATGAATACTCCTTATATTAGGCGGAATCTAATTGCCGTCAGAAATTTAGAGGGAAAACACCCCAACAACTACTTTCAAATTAACAGCCTAAAACAGAAATCAACAAAATCTACTTTTGACACATAATTATCTTATTATATTAATATCCAGGAATTTAGGAAATGGATTTATACTAGTTACTACTACTCTGATCGATCATTTTTCCAAAGAAAAGTAAAAAATAAGTAAAGTTTTTTTGGGACTTGCAAACAAATGTGCTTAAGAATTGATGAAGTTTAACAAAAATAGTCCAAGCAAAGTAGATCTTATAAAAATAAGGCTCATAATTCCATTGTGAGACTTTAATCATTTTGTTAGAACATACATTATGTCATTTAGAGTATAGTTTACGATTTACAAGCTCAAGAACAACGTACAATATCAGTTATACTTTTTTAATAGTTGATCTAACAAGCCAATGAGGTTAGTTAATTTAAACAGGGAAAGTCTATTATATTAATTTAAATCAATGACAATGATGCTTCCTATCCTAATTAAGCAAAAACCAATGTACTTCCTTCGTACTGAATTACTTGCTACATTTTAGTTATGAGCACTATTTATTATTCAAGCTTATTTTATATTATATGGTTAATATATAAGTAAAAATATAGTCATGTAAAATCTTGTTTGAATCGTCTAATGACATACTTTTATAATACTAACTCATTCACTTCTTGGTGGAAGAGGATTTCTGGCTTTAACCTCAAATAAAAAGGATACACACTAAGTCAACAATAATGTTTAAACTTGTTCAAATTGCCACATTTTTCTATTTCTACTGAAATTATTTTAGTAAGAATAGCAATTTGACTAAAAAGGAAATTTATTAAAAAAAAACATATAAAACGACAATTAAAATAAAGAAAAGACAGGGATGCTTTGGAAGAAGAAAGAAAAAGAAAGAAATTCGTTAAATGGCGAATTTCTGTGATAGAAACAGTACCCAAAAAAAAGCAAAGGCTTAATTAAAAAAAAGCTGACGAATCTGGATCCGACCCATTCATTTAGTCACTGAATCCAGATCTACGACAAAAATCTACCTTTTTTTACTTTAATTAGTACTAAATTCACGTGTAATCAGACAACCTAAAAGTTTGTAATTACATTTGTCATTGAAATTAATTACTCCATTATTTATTATTATAATTATTATTATTATACTCCTACTCGTCATTGGAGTTAAATTTAACTCCACACTACTCTTTATTTCTTTTGCAATCTATTTTATACTCTATTATTATTATTATTATTATTATTATTATTATTATTATTATTATTATTTTTATTATTATTATTATTATTATTATTATTATTATTATTATTAGTAACCAAAAAGTTCATTATTCCTTTTATTACTTAACAAAATTTTAGATCCAAACTAGTAAACCTACAATACAAGCTTACTCTTTTTTTTTTTTCTGACAATGTATATTCTTTCTCCTTTGATAGCCTTAAAAAAAAGACTAATGACGCCCGGATGTACAACTTTATGACAATACAAAAGTTTAAAAATCAACTCTTTTAGTGATAATTAATTAATTAAGAAGTAAAAATACTTGACAATACTTACCATGAAAGAAGGAAAGGAACATCAAGACTGTTAAAAACATTGATGATAAGATTATCATTAGTAACTGAGTGGATATCTGGTCCTGGAAACTGCCCATTTATCAAAATTCCCTGAAAAAAATAAATATAAAAACAAGATTTAAAAATCAATTCTTGCAATTAAAAACCATAAATTAAAATTTCAAGAAGAATACAGAAAGATGACTAAATCAACCTGTTGGCGAACACCTAAAGGGTAAATATCACCATAAGTGACATTCCAGTTAAAGAATCTGTAAGGATCATCAGCAACAACAAAGGATAATAACAATGAAGCAATACTCAAGTATAACAATGGCTGCATTGCTATAAAAAAAGAGAAAAACAATGAAAATAGAGAAAAAAAATCACAAACAGGGGATTTTATCCTCTGTTTTGGAAATTTATATTATTAAAAATATTGAGATGAGTTTGAAAGTGAGTAGTAGGAATAAGACTAGTAATGAACAATTAGATTTGAAGAATGAGAGCGTTAATAAGGGAAAAGAATGGGGTGGGGTTTTAAGAAAGTGCAGTACAGAAGGAGAGAGAAAGTGGGAGGAAGAAGAGGTTAATCAATTATGATTTGAGAGGGAAAATGAGTGAGATTGTGAGATAGGGGAGATTTGATTTAAGAGAAAAAAAAATTCTCTTTAGGAGTAATTTTTTAATTTTAGTACATTATAAAAATTGCAAATAAATAAGAAATATTTAAATGCTTTCTCGTTCTTTTTTATTCGCGATTTAATGTGTTTGTTAAATCGTTTATATTTAGAGTTATACATAACTAAAATTTATAAAAATTAATATTATGAAATATGCGACGAGACGAATAAAATAAGATCTCACATTACTATGTTATTTTCTTGTATAATCATCAAATATAAAATAACGATAGGATGATGAATAATGCAATAGTTGGTTTGGGCGCAAGTAAAAAAAATGGAGGAAGTGCTTTTTTCTTTACATTTGTCTTTTTAATTTTTTATTGTTGGACAAAATAATTTATTAGACAATTTTAGCTCTTTTCGGCATAAATGAAAAGTTAAATGTCAAATCATCTAATGCTAGTGTAACTAGTGTTTGGTGAATTAACTCATTGAAACATTTTTTTTGTTATGAATGACTCGAATGAATTGTTTTGAACAAGTTGATTATAGCAACGGGCTTAAAATCAACGGCTCGTCTCTTGAGCAACCATCTCTTTGAGAGATGTATATCAAGCTTAGTCCACTAAAGATTAATATCTACTTACCGTACTTTTAATGCCTACTTACACTATCCTTAATGTTTACTTACCGTATCCTTAATGCCTACTTTCAATATCTTAAATGTCTATTTACATCATTCTTAATGCCTAATTACAATATTTTAAAAATATATAATGGCCCAACACAATTAGAAATGGTCTTTCAAAAAGACTATCTCTCACAAGAATTTGCGTAAAATCAATTGGTCTAACAAGTTAATAAAATTAGCTATAAAACAAGTCACTCTTATTACCAACTACTAACTATAGTTGTTTGTCAAACACCCCATTGTTATGATCTCACATTTTCTGTTTTACTCTTGTGCATAAATTTATTTTCTTTGTCCATCTCATTCATACAATCCTACTATTTACTTTTTATCATTCAATTAAAAATTAATAAAACAATTACATACCAAAACAATAATGCAATGACCTAAAGGCATAAGTGAAAAAAGAAAAAGAAAATTTCAGATTTATTGGTTAAAATTGTAAAAATAAAATAAATATAAAAAGAATTTTTGTTAACAACCATTAACAACGATTCATTAGTTCATATGTTATATAGTAGACCATAATTAAGGCTTTGACGTTATTATTGACGAAGAGTCGTAATAATTAAGTAATGTAACTAGATTAGGAATTAGGATTATAATTATTTAGTTTTGGCGGATAAAGAAAGATTTTGATACAAAAATGGAAAAATAAAAAGGAAAAAGCGTGTCGGTGAAGATGGAAAAGATTAGGAGGTGGGACCCCTTTGAAAAAACGTGTTGTTTTTGTTGGTTGTGGGCTGTGGCATTTGGGGTCACATGCTGTGTCTGCAAAAAATACCTTGAAGGTACTCCTGAGAACTGATAACTGAGAAATGAGAACAAATACCAATTGCTACTTGTTGCTGGTAACTTGACACTAGACAGTGAGTGAGCATTCGGTGTTATTACTGATTGGTTAGGCTTACATGTTAATTGAACTACGAATTGGTTCTCTTGAATGTTACTGAATAAAGTATTCACTAATAACTGACTGGTCACTACTTTGGCTTAAGTTTATTTAACAGACTTTACTTTGGTTTGTCCAAACACATTAGGATGAATGTTATCAAATTCAAATGATATGATATACTTTGCTATGAGTTTGAAACAATAAGGACCATCACTGTTGGTAATATCGAAAATAAATCAGTTTTCAAAACTGTTTGATAATTAGCTTCTTTTGTTGATTTTTTAGTTAGTTTTTAATTTTTGATTTTTTTTATTGATTAAACAATTATAAAAATATTTAATAGATGACTTTTAAGCTAGCTATTAAGCCAAAATAAAAAAGGTGTTCATTGTAGCTTTTTTAATTTGATTTTGGCTTTTGACTTATTTTTTCTCTAACAAACAACTAACTAGGTTGCACTAAAACGGACATGGACACGACACGGGTACGGAAAACGCCAACTTAAAATGGCGGACACGGGGACACGAAAATGGTAATATGATAAATATATCAAATTAAAGATAATTTTATAATCTTTCATTTGATATATGTAAATAAACACTTTAAAAATATAAAACTCACATAAAATGTAAAAAAGTACCAAATAAACAACATAGGTATTTAAAAATAGTCATACAAACCAAATCAAAGAAAACCAAAAAAATAGGTAAATTTAAGTTTGATCATCACACATCATCCATATGACATCTATCGTCATCCTTCGCTACAAAAGTAGTTTCCAACTCGGGCTCATCGAGAGAAAGATCCGCCATGCCAAGACAAATAGAATCTTCTCATTTAAAATTGTAAGTAATCATTTAAATGTTATAAGTGATCACTTTAAGACAAAAAGTATATATGTGAGACCGTCTCATTTAAGAATTAGTGAACATAATAATACTAACCAATCAACATAAGTAATTTACAAATTTTAAGTGATTGTGGTGCTGTTTGGGGCAAAAAATGGTGGTGCGTGGTTTGTGGCCTGCTGCAGTGGCCTAAATGTATGAGTAGAGGAGCAGAGAAGGTGAGGATGTCAATAGTGGTTGTGGCGCACATATTGAAGGAGAAGGCGGCGATGCTAGTGGGGCTCACATGTGGTGGCAGAGAAATAAGAGGAAAAAAGAAATTTGGCGTGTCCTTGACTGCTTGCTGTGTCCCTTCCGTGTCCTTGCCGTGTCCGTGTGTCTGAAAAAATATTAAAATATTGGACGCTTCATTTGGCGTGTCAGACACGAATTTTCGCGTGTCCGTGTCCGACACGGGACACGCCAGTCCAGGGACGTATCCGTGTATTAGGTAGCAAATAATTTATACCAAATACTTCCTTAACAATTGGCTTAAACAGCTAATATAAACAAAAACTTATTAGCCAATACTTTAGTCAAACTAACCAATAAGTTTTAACCAACAAGCATTTATCAAAGAAGACTTTGATATGACAAAAATGTGGGTGAATTCAAAGATGTGGTAGATTTTTAGTGTTAAAATGTGGGGTCATCTTATTTCATAAACAAAATTCACTCCCCCTTCTTGAACCCTCCGCCTTGTCAACCATAGTGGAGTAAAAGAGACGGAGGACCGATTGTTAAATGTGGAGAGGGGTTACCGGGCAGGGGAAGGGATTTTTTTTTATAGGCGTGTTTTCATTTTAATTTCTCAAAAAACTAATTAATTATTTTTTTATTATAAAATAGGTTGAAAAAAAGAAAGAGTTAAATGAAAATAATAGTCAACTCTTCAATTAAAACAATTTCTAATACTCAAATATTCATTAAAAAAATGAATTTTTAACAATGAAGTATATTGACGCAATAATAATGACTTTATAATTTGCATAGAATCCGGGTGGGGATTGTTTGGGTGGGGAAAGATTTGCAAGTTGTAATTACATGTTTTTTGTTTAATATTCTTTTTTTGTTATTGCAATTTCTTTATTATTATTCATTCATAGAAGGAAGGGATGACTGGTAGTCGTATTCTGGCATCTAATACTAAAAAGTTAAAAAACAACTTGAGGGCAACTTGGGTCCTTGGGTGGAGGACCTTTAATTAACAAGTCAACACCTCCAATTAATTTTTATCCATTTCTGTGTTTTGAAACACCTACCACATGCTAAGCCCAAGCCAAGCTATCCCATAACATCGTACAATATTGCCCTATTGGCTCTGATCTTTATAGTGAAAAATCGTCCCTAAACGACTTATACAATTGATGCACATGATTTTAAAGTTACGTTATAGTAAGTTTAAAAACCTTTACAAGTGGATACTATTTTGCAGTGTGGTTGAAGTACTGCTCCGTCCATTTCAAATTGTCTTGGGCTCTTGGCAATCAATCAAATCAAAAAGATCATATTCGAATTGATTTTTCATAGTAAACATAATCCCCAATTTCACTAACACCAACTTAAAAAATCTTTCAGTGTTTTCGTAACATCTTAAACCTATAAACCAACGTTATTTCCTCCAAAACTAATATCCAAATATCTCAAAACATCTTACCGATTTTGTGGACTATGCCATTAAATCAATGTGCTTCCTCAACAACTCGGTTTATTATAAACAAATGTTTAATGACGTGCCACATTGATTCATAAAGAGCAAACAAAGTTCTCAGCTTAGAACCTTAAATTGTGAATATATGCACCTGCCTATGGATGATGCATCACCTTACTTAAGCCCTGTAGAATATCACCCATAAAAATGTTCATCTAAGACTTGTATTATATCTCAGGTAAACTTATGCCACGTGAGCAACCTCGTGTTATAGGTCATGATCATGGTATCCATTGTATCACTTTATTGTAATTGATGCCTTGAGTCCCGAGCTTAAGATGGGGAAGAGTTTGTGTAGAGTAGTGAGAAATGATGGTGCATGCCTTGCATGGGTAGAACTATTGTATAGTAGCTTGGAGTGGTGACTTGTGTAGTATGGGATGTAGCGTTGCTTTGAATCTTGCATTATGACATTCTGTAGAGGCATGATGGCATGGAGTGTCGAACTAGCACTTGGTGCATTCGAAGGTAGAGGTTGTTACTTTGTTTTGCTGGGATGCATAGTTTTGCTCGAGTTTTGCATCTTGACATTTATTATTCTAACAGTGTTTGGATAAGGATTTATGAGAGAAAGGAAGGGCAACAAAGGGAAGGGAGGGGAGGGGAGGGGAGGCAGGGAAAGGAAGGAGAGAGAATAATAAAGTTCCCTTGTTTGTTTAGAGGCAAAGGAAGCGAAAGGAATAAATGATATTGTTGTGCGACAGCGGAAGCAAAGATCGAAAACAATAATGGAAAGCAATAAAGATTTAAACAAATAATAAAGAAAATCACACCGAGAAATTAATGAGGTTCACTATCAACGTGATAGCTACATCCACCAGCACCGAGAATAAACTTTTCACTATAAATAAGGAGATTACAAGATGAACGAGAAGCCACAACAATGGCTCTCCAAGCTTTTTCTCTCTTAGTTTTCCTCCCTTTGTGTTGCATGTATCCCTAATTCTAAGACAATAGGGCCTTTGTATAGTATATCTCATAAAATAAAGAAATTAGGTTTAACAATTACAAAGAAATCGGCCCAAAAACTAAGTAATTATCAAAAGAATGTCGAAAATTAAATCCCACACAAAACGCCCCGCGTAGAACTCCGCAGCATGCGCACAACATTCTGCCCAAGAAGCTTTTCCGCACCCCGCACCTCCGCGCCCCGCGTAGTATTCCGCGGCCCGCGCACAAGCTTCTGCCTCACGACCCGCATTTTCCATTTCGCGGATCTTCAGCCCATATAATGACTTGTTCAAGTCACTATATTTCAACAGATATTATAAAGTACGATCTTCCTTCCAAATCATCCATTTATTGAGGGATTTGATTATTAACAAAACAAAAGAACTTAATCCCTTCCTTCCAACTCCCCCACTTTAAATTTAGTATCTTGATAAAGAAAAATGTAACCTACACAAATCAATCATCATTTCCTTCTAATTTCATCAATTTAAACAATGTGTTAGTCTCCACTATCTTATTCTTTGTTGTCCCGTGTTTCTCCTTTTTCTACCTCGGTTTTATATGAACATCAGGAGTAAGAAGTTTATGTTCTTCAACCAAAAATCCCTTGATATGACTTTACAGTCAAGACAATGACCTCTATCTTTTCTCCTTATCAATAGGAAGTCTATTTGGGTAGCATTCACAACACATTGAAATGTCCCAAATGCTTATTTTGGTTCTTAAAACATGAATTACCATCCATTAAATCATAAGTTTAAGTAAAAACACAAAAATCTTTCACCACTCCTTATTCCATATCCAAATCCTACATGAACAATATAAAAATCATTACAACTAATCCCAAGTCCCAACATGACCATTCAGATGTTCTTCATTATCAAATGTTTTTGTTGTTAGAAGGTTTCTGAGCACATCCTCTAGTTTCTCCCCAAATCTATTTTTGAGTGATTGATCTACTGCTATTTGTGGTGCATACATAATAAGTATCACTAAAGATTTCTTTGCCATATATTATCTTAATCTATAACTCAATGATCCTATCACTCTTCTACAAACCTCTACCACATCTTTGTTAAATCGTTACTTAAGAATCCCAATCTAAATACCCATATATATTTCTACCACTTTGGTTCCTCTTTCATCTTAATAGCCATCGCTTTTTTCCCAAGCCACCTGGTCTTTTTGTAGTCATAAGGATGTAATCATCTTGAAGACTTTGCATACTATCTCAGGCAACTTGTGTTACTTGAGCAACTTGAGTTACTAGAGCAAGTTCTTGATATAGAGAATGGTATCCATTGTATCACTTTATTGTACTTCTATTTGATGACTTGAACCCCAAGCTTAAGATGGGGAAGGGGTTAGTGTAGAGTAGTGAGAAATAATGTTGTATACCTTGCATGGGTATAGCTATAATAGAGTAGCTTAGAGAAGTGTCTTATGTAATATGGGATGTAGTGTTTCCTTGAAGCTTGCATTATGACATTGGGTGGAGACATGATGTCCTTGGAGTGTCAGACGAGCACTTGATGCACTGGAAGGCAAAGGTTGTTGCTTGAGTATTGGTTGCATTCTAATATTGATTTCTTTTACAGTGTGCTTAGGTAAAGATAAATGAGATTACGGAAGGGAAACAAAGGTAAGGGAGGGGAGGGAATAATGAAAGAGTTCCCCTAATTTGTTGAGGGAAGGAAAAGGGAGAGAAAAATGGTTAAAACTCTATTTTCCTTTCAAATCTTTTCACTTTCGAAGAGATTTGATTATTAACATATAAACGGCCTTAATCCCTCAAACTCATTTAAAAATATCTACCCTCAAATTAGTATCGAAACAAAGAAAAATATATTTCTCCAAATCAATCTCTTTCCTTTCACTCTAATTTCCTCAATTCAAACCAAAGTGCCAAGTCCCCACTATCTTATTCTCTGTTGTCTTTGATTTCTCCTTATTCTTTCACCTTCGTTTTATGTGTACATTAGAAGTGGGAAGTTTATAAAATTCAACTAAAAACTCCTTGGTATGACTTTACAGCCAAGGCAATGACTTCTATCTCTTCTCCGGGTAGCATTGCTCCACTTTGAAAAGTTCATCAAACACTTATCTTTGTTCTCAAACCAAATGCTAACAACCATCAACTCATAATATAATGTAAAAACCCAAAAGACTCCCCATTCCTTATTCCATATCCAAACCTTCCATGAATAATATCAAATTCATTACTACTCATCCTAACATGAACATTCAAACGTTCTCCATATACAAACCCTCCATGAATAATATCAAATTCTTTTTGAGCACTTTGGTAGCGCATGCACATTAACAAGCATTTAAAATTTCTCCACCACATTATCTTTAAAATTATCTTTAATCAATGATAATTCAAACCCCATTTTATGTCCAACGTGTTCTAAATACCCACTTAATATTTCTTCCTCTTCCTCCAAATAGTCATTACCGTTTTTCCAATCCACTTAGATTCTATCAATCTTCCTACTAGCCTCACATCTTCGATTGATTGTTCATCAATGATAATCCCGACCCCATTTTATGTCCAACTTGTTCTACATGCCCACTAAATATTTCTGCCTCTTCCTCCAAATAGTCATTACCGTTTTTTCAATCCACTTAGTCTCTTAGCAGACATAAGATGTAAAACACCTTGTCCAAAAGACCTTGTAAGTGACCCAACATTCCCATGATCTAATCTGAACTGAACCCCATTTGTTTCCTTTCGTCTCTTATGTTAAGCACCAAAAAATCAAGAGCCACAATTTGTATATATCATTGATAACAAGTCAACCATACACACATTCAGAATAAAAATGCCATCCCTGAACTGAATCTTTGCTATACAAGAAGAGCCTCACTAACATAAGCTTCACTAGCATATAAATTCCCTCAAAGTGATACACAGATATCTCATATCTATCAATTATTTGACCATGCTATTTGGTATGCATCCGCAATTCACTCCATCCTGGTGTGTTTACTAATAAAAAAATTCTACCGAGCTTCCATTACTTAAGGAAGAAACCTGAACTAAAACACATGGTTTTCTTGAGATCTACTTCATTTCCCTCCCAAAAGAAAACAGAATTGGAAAGCTCTTAAAATAAACCAGAACCTTCAATCATTCGAACAACAAAAGAACCCTCTAAAGGTAAAATAAAACTCGAACCTTGAATGAGGAATCATCATAACCATAATCATTGTCCAAAAATTATGTGCAAAAACTGTAACACCCCGATATTTTTCCCGATATATTATTTTTATTATTATTATTCTTTTTTAGGAAAAAAAAAATATATATATATTTCTTTTATTATTTATTTTGTTAAGTAGGTTAAATCATGAGACTTTAACTTTTAAGGCAAATAAAATCATTTTAAGTCCAAATCTTTTCCTAATCTATCTTTAATTTCAAAAAAAAAAAAATAAATAAATAAATAAAAATAAAAATAAGGGAATATGAATGGTGGCCGGCCATGGGAAGTACTTTGGAAGATTGTAACTTCCATTTTTGGGTTAATGAATGATTATGGCAATAATCATCAATAAAATCTCATAAATTCCTTAATTTATTCTTTCTTTATTCTTTTTCCTTATTCCTTTTCCTTACTCCTTTTCATTTTCAAATTCCTTTGCAAGTAAAGAAAAATACTCTCAAAATCCCTCATATTCTCATGCCTAAGCCTTCTTGATTCATCAATTTGGTTCTTAAAATTTTGGTGTGTTCTTGAGCAATTGTAAGTAATTCTTAACCTAGTTTTATTTTTAAGTTTTAATTTAAATTTCTATGTTTTTTTTTATGTGTGTGATTTTATAGTTTATGATTTTGTTCATGAATTAAAAATTTATGTGTAGATGTATGATGTTTTTCTATTTAAATTTAATATATGGTTTTAGGGTTTTAGATGTATGATGTTTTTCTATTTAAATTTAATGTATGGTTTTAGGGTTTTAGATTTGTGCACATGTGTGTGAAGAATTGTTTGATGAATGATTGAATTATATATATAAATATATATATACAAAAAAAATGGTTGTTCATATAAAAAAAATGTGTGTGTATGTGGTGATGGAAATTTATTTTTATTGATTAATAAAAGAGAAGTATAATGTTGGTAGAAGAAAAATGCATGTATATATATATGTGATGTGTTTGTGTGTGTACATTGGAGTAAAAAGAATTTATTTTTTTTTTTTTTTTTTTGAGAAAAATATAAATAATTAATTAAAATTTATTTTTGGATGTGATCATGGAAATTATGTAAATTTTATTGTTTAGATGTATTAGGGAATAAAGCATTGAAATTTTATATTTTTGTGATAAAAAAAAAAAAAAAAAAATGGAATCCCGTAGGTTTTGAAATAGTGGAAAAAATTGTGTTTTTGGAGCATTTTTGGCTTTGAAATTAAGTTAAAAATACTTATACTATGTTATAAGTTATGAAATTTGGTACCCGGGGGTTTTGACGCCTTCCGGACGCAACGGTGAAGTCGGATTTTCAGTTTGACAGTCTTAAGATGAGTTTCTGGACAGATTGTATAGGCTGTCCAGTTTTGTGTTTATACCATGTTATAGTATGTGATGGATGTTCATGTTGTGTGTAGCATTCTAGGTATGGATGTGATTGTATATGTGTGTTATGTGCGATTTGAGGAAAATGTGTATGTGTGCTTATTTCCCGAATACGATTGAACCTTGTAGGAAGTCGATTCGTGACCGGGAATTGATTAAGACGCTTGCGAGTTGGTTATCTTGCTTAAGGTATGTACACGCAGCGTGGTTCGCATTAGTCCGATGTATTATGTATTAATGATACCCAAAAGTAAGGCATGGGTATACATAACGAATAATGTTATCGTTCGAATCAATAATTTTATTCATTTATATGATAAGTAGAGGTAGTATGTCCTCACTAACTTAAAAGTGGACGTAGTATGACGTCAATCTTTATATATTGTTTTGATAAGTAGAGGTAGTATGACCTCACTAACTTAAAAGTGGACGTAGTATGTCGTCAATTGGTGGAAGAGAATTACTCGCGGCATATGAGGGCTTTATGGGCCACCGCGGGGGTATGCATACTTAACTATAGACACCGAAGTAAGGCGAGTGTCTATGGTAGAGGCTTGCTTAGGGGTTAGCTCCCCCTAATGTATTGTCTCACTTATGGAGTTTGGAGTGTACCGGCAGTATGGCTGGATAGTACTGGCAGTATGGCCGGATAGTACAGCAGTATGGCTGACTAACTTTTACAAGAAAATAAATATACTTAATAAGCATGATCAAGCGTACGGTTCTGTGATTTGTTAACTAATTGATTAAACTTTCTCGTATGTTATTATTTATTGGTATGCGACGTTCGCTGACGTGTGCTTTTGGTCTTAACGACCCTGCGATGATGTTGTGTCCTATCTGGGCAATGACTAGCAGTAAGTCAAGTTGCAGGTCTGGGGAGTGAGGATTGTCCCTTGAAGAAATAAATTATTAGGGTAGAGAGTCTTAATAAGGACTTCAAAATTTAGTTTAAAAAGCATTTGGTTTTGTGAGGCGACTCTCGCTCTCAAGTTGTAATAAGTAGATTCAACTTTTCGTTTCTTAACCGCTGCTAAGTTTTTCTTATCATCCAGTAGTTTTTAATAACGCTAATAGAACTCGATCCGCACGTTTTTCCTTAACTTCAAAACCGTTTTAAACTGTTTCTAACATCCCGGTTTGACTCGGATTACAGTTTGTTCCGTTTTTAAAAGATCATTTTCTCTTCTCGTACGACCCGAGTTATTCCGAGATGTTACAACTGGTATCAGAGCGGGAGTTTTATTTAGTGTTATTTATCTATATCGATAGACTAACGTTAAAAAAAAAATTTTTTTTTATTTGATTAACGAGAGTAAAAGGGGTAGACAATAAGGGGATATGATGTGTTATGCTTTGTGTCTTTAAGCATGATGTCATGGATAACTTGATGTGTGTATGATAGCATTTCTGTGTCTATATCTCTGATGATTTAAATTATCTATCTCTGTCATATCTTAGAAATTGATTGTTTTGCTTTCTTTCCCTGTGAGTCAGGAAGTTCGATTATTTTTTTTTTCTCTCATGGATAAAGGAAAAAGACCGGCCGATGAGGGAATTAATACCCGAGATGAACCCTGGAGAGCTTTGGTTAATGCCCCAGCTTGGGCAGAAATAGAGGCTCAGGGAATTTGGGATAGAAAAGAGGGAGAAAGTGATTTGGATTACGCCCGACGCATGGAAATGATCTTCAAAAAGTCCAAACAGGTGTATGAAGGGATAATGGAAAAGGAAACGAATACATTGATGGGGATGATAGACGAGTTTCACCTAGAGCTTGACAGGAGGGTAAGAGCAGTGCAAACTGAGGGTCGGGACGGAGTTGACGTTCCAGAGTCTAGTGGGGCAAGGAGAGATAATAATGAGGAGGATGTTCACATAGTAGACCCAGACTCAATGCCGTTTATAATCTTCGAGGGGTTGGATTTTGAGAGGGATCCAGAGGAGGATCCAGAGGAGGATCCAGAAGAGGATCCAGAAGAGGACCCGGAGGAGGAGGACCCCGATGAGGACCCAGAAGAGGAATTTGAGGAGGAATTCGAAGGAAATTTTGATGCGGAGCAGGAAGAATTTATGGAGGAAGATCCTTTAGGAGTGGTAGAAGATCCTGATGAGGGGGAATTAGCTTATAGAGATGGAATGATGAGTGATGATGATAGTGAGCATATTATTTTAGGGGGTTGGCCGGTGAGGCGAGAGGATCTTATGAGCGAGGAGGAGAGTGAAATCATGATGTGGGAAGAGGAACCACCCGAACCAATAATAGTAGAGCTTTCTGATTCTGAAGAGCGACTTTCTATGAGTGATTCCTTATCTGTGGGAACCCCTTCTGATTCCGATAGCGCGTCTAGCGATGACTCTGAAGATGCTGATTTTGACCCTGATCAATACATGGAGGATCGGGACCGCATGGATGCGTCACCTTTATTTGCCTGATTGATTTTAATTTATTTGATTATGCATGTGATTGAGTTCGTATGTCTAGTTCATTAGTAGAATAAATTGCGAACAATTTTGTTGATTGGATGATTTGGTTGTTTATCACGAACTTTTGTAGTTTTGAACAATGACTATGTGGGAATTTATACCCAAGTATTCTTTCTAGATTGGAAGTATATGGTTTATTTGTTTTGAATTTGAATCCTGTTTTATTCCGAGATTTTATAAGATAAACATTTGAAAGTAGAATCGATTCAGTGTGGTGTTTATGAAAAAAAAAATAAATAAAAAAAAAAAATAAAATAAAATAAAGAATAAATCCGATTATAGACTTATTGTTCAACCTTTTTACCTTTAGGGCTACTACCTTGTTTATTTTAGAGCAATAACAGAATGAGTTTTTCCTTAAACCTCAAACGCTATAGAAATGTAATTACACACCTTGTTTGAACCTGATGCAGTAATCCTGCCATCATGCCACCCTTTTTGAAAAGGTCCGTGCCAAGAGGAAACTCTGATCGCGTGCTTCGAAACCTAGTCAAGGCCCTAGCTGGCGCAAGGAATCCGAGACCGAAATCCTTGGAAGAAAAGGCTTCGTCAATTAGTAAGAGAATAGCCCAGAGTAAACCCTCGACTTATAGTGGAAAAGGTGAACCTTCTATGTTGGAAAACTGGCTGAGAGAATTTGACAAGCTTTTTAGTGTGGTGAGATGTCCTGCTGAGCTCATGGTTGACCAAGCCGCGTTTTTCCTAGTGGAAGACGCTGACTATTGGTGGACACATAGTAAGATGAGGTTGATATCAGAAAACAACGGTGACTTAAGCTGGGAAGGATTTAAGGGGGCGTTAAGAGACCAATTTTATCCGCCTCATGTTAGGAAGGACAAATCAAATGAGTTTGCTAGATTCGAAATGGGAAACCTAACGGTAGATGAATATTATCAGAAATTTATGGAATACTTGAAGTTTTGCCCTGACGATGTCCCAACTGAGGGAAAGAAAATACAGCGTTTTGAGTTAGGTCTATCGTATGAGATCCAAAAACACATTGAGACTGATAGATATGATACGTTAGACCAGCTATATAAGAGAGCTGCGCAGATTGGGAATGTTATCAGGAAGGAAAAAGAGAAGTTGGGCCATAGCGGAGAAAAGAGAAAAGAACCCGTGTTTCAGAATGATACGAATGCGAGTAATCAAGTCCAAAATCAATTTAAGAAGCACAAACCGTATGGGGGCTTTCAGGAGAAAGGTTTCCATTCTGGTCAAAACATCAAGAATGGGGGAAGTTCGAGACTAGAGGCTAGAATGCAGAAGCCTTTGTATGATCGTAATGGGAAAGAGAGAATCTTCAACTGTAGGAGATGCCAAAAGAACCACCCAGGAAGGGACTGCCGGGGTGCGTTAGTGGACTGTTCTTACTGTGGTAAGCCGGGCCATAGATTGTACGAGTGTTATACTCGCATAGGACAACAAGAGTTGCAAGGGGGAAATCATAGAGGTTTCCAACAACAAAGAATCGCTAACGGACGGGGTAGTAATGATGCTGGTAGGGGGAATCACAATGGTGGAAGTTTTGGCCGAAACTTGGGAGGTGCCTCAAACCCAAGGTTTTCGGGGAATAACTCCGGTCTTCAACAACGACCGGGAAATGCTAGAAACGAGAATTTCTTTTCAAGCCAACGTGGGAATCAAGGAGGTGTTACTACTTCTACCCAGAACGACGGCAGGCTTTCGGCAGTTAACTCGAGGGAGGCAGCGCAAGCGTCGGATGTGGTCATAGGTACGTTCTGTATTAATACAAAATCCGTTAAAGTACTGTTTGATTCTGGTGCATCGTACTCGTTTGTTTCAAAGTCTAGAGTTAAGGACTTAGAATTGGAAAACCCCGAGGAAACATCTTTTTCAGTCTCTACTCCTTCCGGGGAGATATTTCATTGTAATACGTTGTTCCGTGAAGTGCCGGTTAAGATAGGGAAAGTAAAATTTCCAAGTAATTTATTTTCTCTAGAAATGGATGACTTAAATGTAATACTTGGAATGGATTGGCTAAGTAGATATAAAGCGATAATAGATTGTGAAGAACAGTCAGTGACCTTAAGTGGACCTAGGGGGGAGAAGGTTAAATATAGGAGTCTTCCTAAGGGACCGAGGATAAAAATCGTATCATCATTAAAAGTCAAGAAGTTAATCAAGCAAGGGCAACCGTGGTTTCTATGTAGTATAAGTAAAGTAGGGGAGCGGGAATTGCAGCTTGAGAACATTCCAGTGGTCTGTGATTTTAGAGATGTTTTCCCCGAAGAACTCCCTGGTATGCCGCCAAGAAGGGACGTGGATTTCTCGATTGATTTAATCCCTGGGACATGACCAATTTCAAAAGCTCCTTACCGAATGGCCCCAAGGGAGATGGAAGAATTGAAAATCCAGTTGGAGGAGTTGTTAGAGAAGGGTTATATAAGACCCAGTGTGTCGCCTTGGGGAGCCCCGGTGTTGTTTGTAAGGAAAAAGGACGGAACGATGCGTCTCTGTATTGATTACAGGGAACTTAATAAGGTCACTGTAAAGAATAAGTATCCATTACCACGGATCGATGATCTTTTTGATCAGTTGCAAGGGGCAGGAGTCTTTTCCAAGATTGATCTGCGGTCCGGATATCATCAGTTACGCATCAAGGAGGAGGATATTAGCAAATCAGCTTTTAGAACCAGATACGGACACTTTGAATTTACAGTGATGCCTTTTGGGTTGACCAATGCACCCGCAGCATTTATGGGGTTGATGAATCGGGTTTTTAACGCGTACCTCGATAAGTGTGTGGTGGTGTTCATTGATGATATTTTGGTATAAAGAACATCAAGAACATTTAAGGATAGTCTTGCAGATTCTGCGAGAGAATCAGTTGTATGCTAAGTTTTCGAAGTGTGAATTTTGGTTAGAGCAAGTGGCTTTTCTGGGTCACATTGTTTCTAAGGAAGGAATTTCCGTTGATCCAGCAAAAGTAGCAGCTGTTCGGGATTGGTCTACACCTCGGAATGTTACAGATATCCGGAGTTTCTTGGGATTAGCAGGATACTATCGTCGTTTTGTGAAGGACTTTTCTCGCATCGCTCGTCCATTAACAGCCTTGATGAAGAAAGAAAAGAAGTTCGAATGGACTGAGGAGTGTGAGAAGGCATTTCAGTTGTTGAAGGAGAAGTTAACTACAGCCCCTGTGTTGACCTTACCTGATCCATCCTTGGAATACTCTGTCTACAGTGACGCTTCTAAACATGGATTAGGTTGTGTTTTAATGCAAGATAGAAGGGTGGTGGCGTATGCTTCACGTCAACTAAGGACTCATGAGGTGAATTATCCAACACATGACTTGGAGTTAGCTGCTGTGGTTTTCGCATTGAAAATCTGGCGACATTACCTTTATGGTGTCAAATGCAAGGTCTTTACGGATCATAAAAGTTTGCAATTCTTGTTCACTCAATCCGAGTTGAATTTGCGCCAACGACGTTGGTTAGAACTTATCAGTGATTATGATTTAGAGATTTCATATCACGAAGGCCGTGCGAATGTAGTCGCTGATGCTTTGAGTAGGAAATCGAGGCATTCTGTCTCAGCGTTAATAACCTCTGAGGAGTTGTGTAAGGAGTTTGGGAGAATGAACTTGGAGATAATCCAAGAAGGGGAATTGGAAGCCAGGTTGAGTGCCTTGTCTATTCAACCTACCTTTTTCGAAGAGATTATGGCTAAGCAACTGGAAGACCCAAAGTTTATAAAACTTCGGGAGCAGATCAGTGAAGGGAAAGCTGAAGGTTTTACAATTCATGAGGACGGTAGTCTTCGTTTTAAAGGATGGTGGTGTGTGCCGGATGGGTGTGACTCGTTGAAGGAAAAATTGTTGAACGAAGCTCATTATTCTAGATACTCGGTTCATCCTGGTGGAGATAAGATGTATCAGGATTTAAAATGCATGTTTTGGTGGTCTGGTATGAAAAAGAATATTGCTGAATTTGTTTCCAAGTGTTTAACGTGTCAAAAGGTTAAGAGTGAACACCGAAGACCAGCTGGGTTACTGCAACCCCTAGAAGTCCCGGTCTGGAAGTGGGATGACATATCTATGGATTTCGTGTTAGGGTTGCCACGAACTAAGACTGGTAATGATACTCTTTGGGTTATCGTGGATAGGCTTACTAAGTCTGCAAGGTTTATTCCGATGAACTGTAAGTGGGATATGGAACAACTTGCTCGTGCCTATATTCGATACGTTGTTCGATATCATGGAATACCTCGTACTATTGTCTCCGATCGTGATACTCGATACTTGTCACATTTTTGGAAATCATTACAGCAAGCTTTGGGAACCACTCTTCTTCATAGTACGTCTTTTCACCCTATGACGGATGGTCAGACTGAACGTGTCAATCAGATACTAGAAGACATGTTGAGAGCAATAGCCATGGAATGGCAAGGTTCATGGGATGAACATTTGGATTTAGTGGAATTCTCTTATAATAACAGTTATCAGGCAACGATTCAAATGGCTCCGTTTGAAGCACTGTATGGTCGTAAGTGCCGTAGTCCTGTATGTTGGGATGATTTTACTGAATCCGTCACCTTAGGACCTGATATGCTTGTGCAAATGACAGAGAAAGTAAAGTTGATTCGCGATAAAATGAAGGCAGCCCAGGATAGACAAAAATCATACGCCGATCTCCGACGTCGGCCTGATGAGTACGAAGTGGGCGACAAAGTTTTACTCCGTGTGTCTCCGATGAGAGGTGTGGTTCGTTTTGGTGCTCGTGGGAAGTTGAGCCCGCGTTTCATTGGCCCCTATGATATTGTGGAGCGGATTGGGAAGTTAGCTTACCGGTTAGCGTTACCTAATGCGTTGGGTAAGGTTCATGACGTTTTTCATATCTCCCAGTTAAAACGTTATGTTGCGGCTTCTTCGCATGTCTTAGACCCGAAACCGTTAGAACTTGATGAAAGCCTCACCTATGAAGAGCAACCTGTCCAGATTTTAGATAGAAAGGTTCGCAGTACTCGGCGAAAGGATGTTGCAATGGTTAAGGTTTTATGGTCCAATCATCGGTCACAAGAGGCAACTTGGGAAACAGAAGCGTTAATGCGAGAGAAGTATCCGCATCTTTTTCCTCAGGTTAGTAAGTTACGGGGACGTAACTTTTTAAGGGGGTAGGAAGCGGTAGGATTTTTGCGCGCTTTGAGTTACTTTGATCTATTTCTTTTGTTGTGTGCTTGTTTTATCGTTTTTTTTTATGTGTGATTGTGCGTGTTTTGTGTTTGTACGTTGTGGTTTTGGGGTCAAAACCTTTTTAAGGGGGGTAGTCTGTAACACCCCGATATTTTTCCCGATATATTATTTTTATTATTATTATTCTTTTTTAGGAAAAAAAAATATATATATATTTCTTTTATTATTTATTTTGTTAAGTAGGTTAAATCATGAGACTTTAACTTTTAAGGCAAATAAAATCATTTTAAGTCCAAATCTTTTCCTAATCTATCTTTAATTTCAAAAAAAAAAATAAAATAAATAAATAAAAATAAAAATAAGGGAATATGAATGGTGGCCGGCCATGGGAAGTACTTTGGAAGATTGTAACTTCCATTTTTGGGTTAATGAATGATTATGGCAATAATCATCAATAAAATCTCATAAATTCCTTAATTTATTCTTTCTTTATTCTTTTTCCTTATTCCTTTTCCTTACTCCTTTTCATTTTCAAATTCCTTTGCAAGTAAAGAAAAATACTCTCAAAATCCCTCATATTCTCATGCCTAAGCCTTCTTGATTCATCAATTTGGTTCTTAAAATTTTGGTGTGTTCTTGAGCAATTGTAAGTAATTCTTAACCTAGTTTTATTTTTAAGTTTTAATTTAAATTTCTATGTTTTTTTTTATGTGTGTGATTTTATAGTTTATGATTTTGTTCATGAATTAAAAATTTATGTGTAGATGTATGATGTTTTTCTATTTAAATTTAATATATGGTTTTAGGGTTTTAGATGTATGATGTTTTTCTATTTAAATTTAATGTATGGTTTTAGGGTTTTAGATTTGTGCACATGTGTGTGAAGAATTGTTTGATGAATGATTGAATTATATATATAAATATATATATACAAAAAAAATGGTTGTTCATATAAAAAAAATGTGTGTGTATGTGGTGATGGAAATTTATTTTTATTGATTAATAAAAGAGAAGTATAATGTTGGTAGAAGAAAAATGCATGTATATATATATGTGATGTGTTTGTGTGTGTACATTGGAGTAAAAAGAATTTTTTTTTTTTTTTTTTGAGAAAAATATAAATAATTAATTAAAATTTATTTTTGGATGTGATCATGGAAATTATGTAAATTTTATTGTTTAGATGTATTAGGGAATAAAGCATTGAAATTTTATATTTTTGTGATAAAAAAAAAAAAAAAAAAAAATGGAATCCCGTAGGTTTTGAAATAGTGGAAAAAATTGTGTTTTTGGAGCATTTTTGGCTTTGAAATTAAGTTAAAAATACTTATACTATGTTATAAGTTATGAAATTTGGTACCCGGGGGTTTTGACGCCTTCCGGACGCAACGGTGAAGTCGGATTTTCAGTTTGACAGTCTTAAGATGAGTTTCTGGACAGATTGTATAGGCTGTCCAGTTTTGTGTTTATACCATGTTATAGTATTTGATGGATGTTCATGTTGTGTGTAGCATTCTAGGTATGGATGTGATTGTATATGTGTGTTATGTGCGATTTGAGGAAAATGTGTATGTGTGCTTATTTCCCGAATACGATTGAACCTTGTAGGAAGTCGATTCGTGACCGGGAATTGATTAAGACGCTTGCGAGTTGGTTATCTTGCTTAAGGTATGTACACGCAGCGTGGTTCGCATTAGTCCGATGTATTATGTATTAATGATACCCAAAAGTAAGGCATGGGTATACATAACGAATAATGTTATCGTTCGAATCAATAATTTTATTCATTTATATGATAAGTAGAGGTAGTATGTCCTCACTAACTTAAAAGTGGACGTAGTATGACGTCAATCTTTATATATTGTTTTGATAAGTAGAGGTAGTATGACCTCACTAACTTAAAAGTGGACGTAGTATGTCGTCAATTGGTGGAAGAGAATTACTCGCGGCATATGAGGGCTTTATGGGCCACCGCGGGGGTATGCATACTTAACTATAGACACCGAAGTAAGGCGAGTGTCTATGGTAGAGGCTTGCTTAGGGGTTAGCTCCCCCTAATGTATTGTCTCACTTATGGAGTTTGGAGTGTACCGGCAGTATGGCTGGATAGTACTGGCAGTATGGCCGGATAGTACAGCAGTATGGCTGACTAACTTTTACAAGAAAATAAATATACTTAATAAGCATGATCAAGCGTACGGTTCTGTGATTTGTTAACTAATTGATTAAACTTTCTCGTATGTTATTATTTATTGGTATGCGACGTTCGCTGACGTGTGCTTTTGGTCTTAACGACCCTGCGATGATGTTGTGTCCTATCTGGGCAATGACTAGCAGTAAGTCAAGTTGCAGGTCTGGGGAGTGAGGATTGTCCCTTGAAGAAATAAATTATTAGGGTAGAGAGTCTTAATAAGGACTTCAAAATTTAGTTTAAAAAGCATTTGGTTTTGTGAGGCGACTCTCGCTCTCAAGTTGTAATAAGTAGATTCAACTTTTCGTTTCTTAACCGCTGCTAAGTTTTTCTTATCATCCAGTAGTTCTTAATAACGCTAATAGAACTCGATCCGCACGTTTTTCCTTAACTTCAAAACCGTTTTAAACTGTTTCTAACATCCCGGTTTGACTCGGATTACAGTTTGTTCCGTTTTTAAAAGATCATTTTCTCTTCTCGTACGACCCGAGTTATTCCGAGATGTTACAAAAACATAGTTAGATCATATCATATTGGCCGACTTGTAGAGGTTTAATCTATTGAACCAATAATACCACCATCATAAAGGAGTAAAAACCATGTTTTAGGCCGATTTGAAGGATATCTCGTGATATTGGTTGATATTAAACAGTATAATGAACGCATCATCCCCACTATTACAATCACAACCAAAATGGCAATTATGGAATTTTCTAGCCTTCAAAGTAACAAATGTAATACTCCTTATGTCTCATTTGTAGTTTTGCACTCAATTTCTATTTAGAATTGTCGCACCTACTTTGCACTGTTTTCTCTTTGGTATTGGTCTCCGCAATTATTTTATAAATTTATCCATAAGTTCATCCAATATTTGATCTCATCCACTTATTTTTTCAACCCACTTATTATTTGTCTTATGCACCAACTACAAAATAATATTTATATCAAGAGGTGCAAATTTTATGAGACGGAAGGAGTAATAGCCAAAGAAGTACCTCATGGAAAATCATCAAGTCGTAATCCCCAAGCCAATTATATCAATTGATAAGGTAGCTTGCTCCAAATTCCAAATCATCACGCCAATTAATGATTAAGCAGAAAAAAGAACTCAACATGACCAATAATACTCACCCCGTAAATTGGTATATATAATTAGAATCACTAACTTTGAGGTCGGTCAAGCTTCATGTCTAAGTCCAATAATCTCAACCAATTGTTTCCCCTGTTAAACTGTTCAACATCAAACAAAATTAAGCTATCAGCTACAAGCTTCACAAAAATCCTGTTGATTAAACATGCTTCCATTATGGAAGATCGTTTCAGCCAATTTCAACAAACTCAAACAAATCATATAGAAAAGAAAAAACGAACACATAGTTACATCAACATTTAGCAAAACATATACAATCAGCAATTTGACTTTTAATCTTATGTCCCGCCAATTCTAGTTTTTTCATGTTTATCTTAAAAATGAATCTTCCATCATAAGGAGAATATATATTAACTTACTTAGTGAACTGGTATTATAGTTTTTTTCATCTTTATCTTAAAAATGAATCTTCCATCATAAGGCCAATATATATTATATTAATTAGTAAACTGGTAAAGAAGATAGAAAGTTAAAACTCAATAGAGTTAAAAAGAGAGAGAAAAAGACTGTAAATGAATTAATGACTTGGAGGGCAAGAGTGGAAACAACTATGAAGGATTTAGATTAACAAGTGGAGATGGTAGAAAATTAACATGAAAGGAAAAGGAGAATTCATTTGGATGACCGCTGTAAAAGATTTATTGGTTTAACTGACCCTAATCTTAAGCTTTGCCATTGTTGTAATGACTGCATAATTAGCGGAGAGTGGGTTGATAGATATGTTCACAAATCTACTTGATGCAATTCCACTTCAAAGCTTCAACAACATTAACAAGCACCCAATATCCACTTCCTAGTACAATAGCCATCTTTGAACAAAGTTGCATGTGACCTCCATAACTAAAAGAAGGCTGATCAACGAATATTTTATAGTAGAAACATTCCATCCTAAATACACAAGCAACAAACTCCCTCTTTCCTCAAGTAATAATTGGGAATAGATTAATTTGTCATGTCACGACCAAGACTTGCTTAAACATATGACTGCTCTAATCACCCTCTAACAAAAAAAAAAAAAAAGCATTGAACAGCAACTAACAAAGATCTTGTCATTCTGTCTTCACTTCATTAGCTTAATAAAATAAACCAAAACCTTTAATCTATAAAAGTAACAAAGCACACACATCGTCCAATGGAAATGGGATTTCATGAATACGTAATCCTTATCCAAAATACATGAAGCACCACCTTCAACATAGCATCTAAAATTATAACCAAAAGGTACCCGCTCAAAATCATTGTTACATAATCATCAAGCCAGTCATACTTTAGCTAAGCAAAAGACCTAATCCTAGCTAAGCCATCTAGATAAAGTAACTAACTATCGTTCCTCCAAATCGATAAGGCACCTTCCTCCAAGTGAGCAGGTCAGTTAATCAGTTGAACGAATTTCAATTTACATCTATAAGATTCACCTATGAATTGGTTCTAAATGGCAGATTCATAGGTCAAACTGTGACAAGATTAGAATTTTGAACACTTCGGAAAATCACAAGCTTTCACATGTAATTCCATAAAGCATTGCAATATCCAATTACACGAAACGACTTCCACATAGATTAACTTTTAATTGCAAAAATCATCATACCTTCACATAAATAAGGACACACAATTAAAAGAGGCACTATCTGCCCCCAAACCTTTGTTTACCATACTTAATCGGAAAACAAAAAAAATATTCATATAGTTCCATCATAATTTTGCTGAACATACTTATTTAGTGATTACATTATTGCACAAAATGCCGCATAAACCCTAAACCCTAACATTAATACAACATTAAGATAATTCAGAAAAAATAACACATTACTAATCATCGCAGCAAGAGTCAAAGACGAGAAGCAAACATTCTGGAAGAATCGAGAGATGCTATACGACGAAGAATAGATTTGATGTAGTACATACGATTAGAACGAACGCTGTGGATTCCAAAACCAAAGAACTGAATTAACTGATTGCAAAACATACTTGTTCAATTTATTACACAAAATGTTGCATAAACCCTAAACCCTAACATCCAACTTCAAAATTCAATCAGAAACCAAAATGTAAAATTCACAGTTCATTATCCTTTTGCAAAACATACTTAATCAATGATATAATTGCATAAACCCTAAAGCCTGACATCACAACTACAAAACTCAGAGAATCAAGAAAACTAACATATTACTGATCATCGCCGAAGAGGAGACGAAGACGCTTGGCGAACATTCCAGAGGAATCGAGAGAAGCTTCATGGCGAAGACTAGATTTAATGTGGTTCATACGATTAGTAAGAGAACGGTGTTCATCTTCAAGTGCAGCAGTATCTTCTTGAAGGTCATGTAGACGGTACTTTTGACCTAGAGAACGCATACTGATAAGAAGAATTCCAGTCATGGCGAAAAATTGGATGAAGTTGTGCTTCCTTTTCATGGCGTTCTTCCAGAAGCTTACTGCTGTTTTCTTCGGAGTTTCTACACCACCGTGTGAAGGAGAGGCCATTGATGGAAAATGGAGGTTTCTGTTAATCTGTTTTGGTTTGTTAATTTCCTCAATTGAGTAAGACATTGTAGCCTTGTAGGAATTCGAATATAGATTTTTTCTTGGTTAGTCTGACCCAAAACCAGATAGTAGAATCCAACTCGAAAATTGTCAATTGGTATAATTTTTACCCCCTCAATTCCACGTGGTCCTCTTCCCTTCGAGTTTGTAATGCGAATAAAAACAAATTTTTAAATGAGACGTTTGTCATGTAAAACTATCTTAAGTCTAGTATGAGATTGAGATGGGTTTGTATATATAATTTAATTATTAATTAATTATATTAGTATTAATTGGTGACTTAAATGCATCATTTATGACTATGCACTAGTGTAAGTATAGAGATGGAATCCTATGAAAGATTTATGATGGCTAAGTTTAGTATGCAACTTAATGTGTGATTGATGATGGCATTTAAGTGCTAAAATTAATTTATGAAATTTTGGAGGAATTGAGATGAAACAACCCAAACCGGCGTAAACAATATAATAATATTGTCTACAAAGCACAGCGGAAGACTTATAAAAGTCTGGGCTGAATCCGACCTGTGGCTCGATAGCCACAGCAACCAATATCAGAGTATTTAAAAACTTTACAAAACTGTAATACAATTACTTACAACCTAGTTATAAACTAAGTTAATACATTATAAACTATCTATTTTTTTTCAAAAGACATGATTTGTCAAAATATCATTATAAGTTAACCTTTCGAAAACGATGTCCTCGCTATCGCAACACATGACACATAAATGAGCAGCACATCCATCCGCACTAAAAATGGCAACCTGAAAGTGGATCTACCCCCTGTAAGAGATAGACCCTATAAAATAAAACTGTCAACAATTGCATTGTTGAGTAATCCAACAAACTACTACATTTGTATACAAGTCATTAACAAACATTTCCAATCAAATTCCTTGTTCACTTGGTAATCATTTATAAACAATATTTTATCCAAATCAAAACTCTTTCAAAAGTCCGTTTGGTATCGACATAAATACGGTTATGAACCTTTAGTTCATAACAAATCAAAATGCGGCTATAACTTTACAAGTTAATAGCGTAAATCAAAATGTGGCTACTACTTTACAAGTCAATAACGAAACAATACGGCAAATGACAAATATGATATCATTTGCGAAACAAACAAAACTTTATGTACCCAACGTATTTATTCAAAACTCATATTAAATCAATAAATTTCACAGCACTTTAAAACGTGGGAATATATGGACCGTCAGGAAGTAGGCTTGATCTAAATCCTGAGAACACGGGTGATCGTCATCACCGAAAATACGGTTCTTGCAACAACGAAACGGGATCGGGGGCTCGAGACCGAACCGAATAACCATTACCTATTATCAAGCTATAGGATTTCATAATAATCCGGATATACATATCTGTTGTCAATTCCCAAAAACGGACATTTTTCAATGTCGAACATTTCAATATAAAACAAAACAATAATTCAATTGATTTTCTTTGAAATCAACAATCATACCTCCTTTTCATAATACAATACTTCAAGACTTGTATTTTATAAATTAGTAACATACAAAACATGCTTTTGTAATCTCATTAAATAAATACAATATTTAAAAGCTCGTATATAAAAACGTATGGACATTCAAAACATAACTTGAACTTTGAAATACTTGAATTTAATTTAAAAGATAGGATAGTAGTTTGCTTGTGGATTACCTTCCTACACTATGAATAACAATCACTAATTAAAATACCAATCAATTCATATGTTCCCAAATTTATACTTGAACCAAACACTCATATTATTCAATTAAGATCCATAACCCAACAATACCAATCCATAAAGGGAAAACAATAAACCTAAGTTAATCTCAATTACTAAATAAATAACCTTAAACCTCCAATTTATTTTATACTTCCTAATCCCACATAATAAATTCCATTTTAGTACCATAACAGGACACTTGTTAGTAATTTGGTCATAACTCTCTCATACGAACTCATTTTGGGGCGATTCAAGTGCCTACGTGATCGCGACTCGAAGCTCTACAAATCTCATGAAGACACTAGAACCCAAAAACAATCAAAACTATCCCAAAATAACCAAAACAGAAGGTTCTCATTGATTTCATGACAGCTTGCTGGTATGTCACTGTTTTGAACATAACTCTCTCATACGAACTCATCTTGGGGGGATTCAAGTGTCTACGTGATCGCGACTCGAAGCTCTACAAATATCATGAAGGCACCAGAACCCAAAAACAATCAAAACTATCCCAAAATAACCAAAACAGAAGGTTCTCATTGATTTCATGACAGCTTGCAGGTATGTCACTGTTTTGAACATAACTCTCTCATACGAATTCATCTCGGGGCGATTCAAGTGCCCATACGACCGCGACTCAAAGCTCTACAAATATCATGAAGAAACCAAAAGCTAAAAACGAACATAACAATACAGAAAATCGCAAAACAGTAGGATCCCTTTTCCATCTGAAATTTCAGAATCCATATTACATACTTTGATACTAGAAAATTAAACCCAAATAACCATTACTAATCAACTCTAGCAAGAACCAAATTACTAGTTAAACTCATATACTCTAATTAAATTCAAGTTGATAACCAAATTAAATTCACATACCAAATTGAATCCACATACCAAACTACTTAAAAACATTCAATTAATACTTAAATAGAGTAGTTTGTGGATTACCTCAATCACCATTGAAGGACCTTGCAATCTTGAACTTCAATTTGAGTCACAAAATCCACAAATCAATTTACAAAACCTTAACATTTAAATTTGAAAACAAAACAACCAAAAGAAGGAAAAGTGGTTACCAACAATAAAGGAAGGAGGAGAAGTGGTTGCTCTTGGTGGTGGAGCTCGTGGGCGGGCTTCCGGTTGATGGTGGTGTTCGTGGGTCAGCCGTGAGTGAGGGAGAAAGGATTAAGGTAGCAACCGTGAGTGAGGGAAGGAGGAAGATGTGTGAGGCGTGATTTTATTTGTGAATTGTGATTGAGGGAAGGAGTACGTCGGTTAGATGGGATAAGAATGAGTTTTATTTTCAGCTTTCACCAATTAAATTCTATTAAAGTCGTCTCGTCGTAAGACAATTTTATATAAGACATGTTGGAAGGGTATAATAGACGATTTATGAAATAAGCAATATTTCGTAATTGGTAGTATGAATAAGGATTGCATTTAGAAATTTATTTTTCAATACTTTATTTAAATTTATTTTTATAAAGATAAGATAGTAATCAATTAATAAAATATAATCAAAATACACTTTTGTCGAAGTATTCTTTGTACGAATTTTATACATTAAATAAAATATACCTTTTTCTTGAAAATATTAACAAATGAAATACTTGAGTCAATATTATCAAAATAATAATATTATTACTCGGATTAACTTACTTAATAACCCCAATCAGCTTAATAAACTTATAATTAAGCTTTATTAAATGTAGCCTATTTCATGAGATGTGACTTAAACACAAGAGTAATGGAGCACATTGAATAAGAGTTGAAGAGGAAATAAAGTAGTTTTATGATTATGTTGAGATGCCTTGTTAAAAAGTGTTGCCTTGATCGAGCATTAACATCAGCAGCAGAAGTAGCATTAGGGTTGTTGTGCTGACAGAAGGTTGTTTGAAGGGTTTGCTCGAACGAGCAATTATGTGGCTCAAACGAGTAGGTTGCTTAAGCGTTTTTGTCATATGCTAGAAATTAGGTGTTAAGTTGCAATTTTAAGGGTTTTTAAGCGTTTTTGTCAATTTCGCGCGTAAAGTAGCTCAAACTTTGTTTGTTTTGCACGAAACTTGGCACACAACACTATTTGGTATATATTATTGTGTAGAAGTTGTTAGAATTTAAAATCATAGTCATATTCTAGAATTTACGTGTTAAGTTGCGATTTTATGCGTTTTTAACCGTTTTTGACACTAACATCTATTTTCTCTTAGTGCTTTCAACAACCTTCTTCCGTTGACTGCGGCCACTACGCGCTGAAGTTTATGGACGATATTATAAATTCCGTGAAGGACTTTGAAGTCGAAAATATAGATGCTGTAAGTATTTGTTACGTTCTTAATTAAATATATTATTGGTAAAATCTAATGTTAATATTAATCTTTTATTTTAATATTATATATAGGTTTTAAACGACATTGCGAGGGAAACACGCCCTTTGAGAAGTGAAGAGATGCGCGAATTAAAAGACAAGATTGCCGTGCATCTTGCTAATATTTGTCCTTGATAAATTGTAATTATAGTAGATTATTTTTTATACTTTAATGTATATATATATATATATATATATATATATATATATATATATATATATATATATATATATATATATGTATATATATATATATATATATATATATATATATATATATATATATATATATATATATATATATATATATATATATATATATATATATATGTACGTAATATTATATTATATATACGAGCGAGAGTTTATTATTACTATTGCATTATCATAATGTTGATTAATGTGATTATCATTGGATTAATCACTGTTATTACATTGTATTATTATTGCATTATTATAAAGATAAAACAGAAAAAGCAAAAAAAACAAAAGAGGTAGTTGCTGCGGTTTTTGCCCATAACCGCAGCAAATAAAGAGTGTTATTTGCTGCGGTTTTAGCCCATGACCGCAGCAAATAACACTCTTTATTTGCTTCGGTTTTTACCAATGACCGCAGCAAATAAGTCTCATATTTGCTGCGGTTTTGAACCGCAACAATTAAAGTACGACATTTGCTGCTATCACAATTGCTGGGGGCCAAAACCGCAGCAAATAATGGCAAAAAAACCGCAGCAAATGATGTTTTTTCCACTAGTGCTTGAACCTGCTTTGGATGTTTTTTTTTCCGTCTCTTGAACTCCTTGAAGATGGTTATTATGTATTTAAACTTAACTTTAGCTAGGAATAGAATCTTATTTAATGCAATTATCTAATTATTTTAAAATTAATTTTTAACACAATAAATGTAAATGATCTCACAATAAAATTATCTCATTTAAAAATTTATAAATAAAAAAACCCATTTACACTTTAAACACCAAAATATTCATTATACTCCGTATCCATACACATACATACATAAGCACACAATAGTACTTACATATATATATACCATCAACATTACATCTTCTTTTCTCACAATATTCTTTACTCACAAAGCATAATTCATCTAATAACAAAAGACAAATAAAAACAACATTTGACATTTTTCTTTCCAAAACACAAAACATAAAAAAAATTTCCCACCTAATTTTTTATTAGTAAAAGCATTATAATAAGATATAATAATTAATCAAGTAAATCCTTAATTAATTAATACATCTTTAATCATGATCCTTCTTTTCCTCAGTCTCACTCTTGGAATGAAATCCAGGTATCTTCTCTTTGATCTTGTCTAAGAACCCTTTCTTCTCCTTATCTCCTTCGGCGCACGGCTCGGTTGGCGGCGCAGCTGGAGCCGCCGTGTCATGTTCGTCGGGCTTGTGATTCTTGTGCTGACCTGGCATTTTCTCTTTGATTTTGTCAAGTAAACCACCTTTCTTCTCTTCTGTCTCTTGGTGGTGGTGATCAGGTGCAGGGTACGATGGTGGAGTAGAGTACACATTCTCTTCCACGTGGACATTTTCTATGGGTACATTAGTGTCATGATCATGATGTAATTTCTCTTCCAACTTCTCCTTCAAGCCCGCTTTCTTCTTCTCTTTTCTTTCTTTTCTTCTTTTCTTTTTTTCTTCATCGTCTCCTTCCTCATCAGACTACACAATAAAAATCACATTAACTATTAATTTATATTAAAAATTGGGTACAAAAATTATTTTGCTATAATAACAAAAGAAAATTTAATATAGATAATCATTTTTTAATTTTTAACTTCCCGATAATACAGAAAACCAATATGAAATAGATTCAAGGATCATTATATAATCATTATCTCGTATAAAAGTTAAAGAAAATTAACAACAAATTTTACGTGCAACTACATATAAATATACATATGATATAAATAGCTTTATTTTCCTCTATTATAATTTAAAATAAAAAATTATAAATTTTTAGTTCGATCAAAATAATATAATAAAATATATAAATGCCACACGCTTAATTCTAAGCATTCGTATTAATAAACCACTAAATAAAATATTACAAGCTAGTTGAATTGCACTAGGTAGGGTTTTTTCGTTTATAATTAAATTAAAGTCAATTTTTTATCATTAGCAATTCAATATTCCGGTCAAAAATACAATTTGGGTGAGCAAAATGACAAATAATCTAAATTAAGTATCTTTTAAAGAGAGGACTATAAATAAAGAAGAATATAAGTAATCTAAATATACTACGCTAGGCAAAAACAAAAAATACTATGCTATACATTAGATCAAAATTGATTATTTTAATGAACAAAAGATACTTACCGAGCTTGAGCTAGAACTATCATGATGGAGTTTCTCAAGGAGTCCACCATGTTTCTTTTCCTCTTTCTTACACTCGGGTTCAGACACGTGAATTTTCTCGACACCAGAGGTGATAACTTCAGCCTCCGATGTCTTACAGCCCTCAGCAGTATCCTCCTTTTTCTTCATGAAATCAAACAATCCACGATCAGTAGCTTCTACTGAAGCGGGTGTCTCGTTAATCCTTTCATCAGCCATATTTCTTGATACTTAACAAATTATGATACTTGCAAATCAACCCAAATAATAACACTCCAACAATCAAATGTTTATATTGAATGATTTGATGTTGAATAGTATGAGAATTAAAAGGGGTATAAATAGTAGAGTATTGAATGGGGTTTGTGTGGAAATGAAGTGATTCGATCTTCTCGTGGCTTTTGCTTTGCTTAGGCTGTTTGCTTGCTTTTCGGTGTGGTGGGGTGTAACGGGTTTTATAACGTTTCATTTTAACGCGGTTTTAACACGAGGATATTATTTGTTTTTCCTTTTTATTTTTTTCTTTTTATTTAATGATTATTTTTATTTTTATTAGTGGACAAAAAAGAATTCATCTGAATCCTGTAATCTACGTAGTCACCTGATCATTTTGTCTTGAAATTGGAAATATATATATATATATATATATATATATATATATATGTATATATATATATATATAGGGTCGCGTTCAGGTGAAAACCAAGGTTCTGTGCGAACCGTGAGAATCAAAAAATGTGTTATCTTTTTACAGAAAATGTGCTACTTTCACGTAAAAACTGTGTTACTTTTATTTTTTTAAAAATCTGGCAGTTTTTACCAAAAAACTGTAATTGTCTGGAAAAATAATACAAATCCAAAGTAACACGTTTTTCTGAAAAAAGTAACACCTTTTTATATAAAAAGTAACACCTTTTTATGGTTTTCACGGTTCTCATATATAGATAGTTTTCACCTGAACTTCTCCCTCTCTCTCTCTATATATATATATATATATATATATATAAAATATTATTTTATTAAAGATAATGGTATATATACAATTCTTAGAGGCTAGGATGTATTATATATAAGAAGTATAGGTAAAATTGTTGGTGAAATGAAAGTATTTATTGTGTACAATTATAATATCTGGTGAAAAATTTTATTTGGTAAAAAATTACACACTAAAATAGATTTGTTTTTTATTTGGCTAGCTTTTGAGAAATAATGTATTTTGTGGCTTTTGACAAAAAAAAAAAGTTTTGAAAAATGACTTCTTGTAGATAGTTTTTGACAACTTTTTTCCTAGAAAATAAATTTAATTTTTATTTATAGCTCTTAAGACTATATATATATATATTTTTTTTTTATTGATTATTATTCTTATTTTTATTATTGTTACTATTATATAATACTTCAGAGATGAAGTTAGACATGTATAATTAATGTGTCTGATTATACATGACTTCTAAATTGAGGAGTTTAAAATATTATTTTACAATAGTTTTGTTTAAGTTTATTTATATTTAGTTTTAAGCTTAATTTTTTTAAAAAAATTTAAAAATAATACTGTATGTTATATTTTGACCTTTAACCAATGATAGAAAACATCATATAAATAAAATATTTCTCATATACAATTTTTAAAAATTATTTTAAATTTTATTTGAAAACATGTATTTAGATGAATTTAATGAATATTTTTCAAAAATTTTAAAATGTTTTGTCTTTATGATCCTTGTCTTCGTGAGCTTGTCTATTACTCAACCCTCATTTCATTGTCAATAACTAGTTCCACAGTTCCACGTACTAATTAGCCTTAAAAATTTCTGGAGTTATCCAGAATTTTAGTCATCATGAAGTGTTACAATTAGGATTATTTAGCATTATTTTGTATTATTTGTTACTCCCTCCACACCAATATAATTGTCACATTTTTTTATTTGGCAAAATCATATCAATTGTCATATTTCTATTTTTATCAATTTTTTTTTACCTAAATATCCTTAGTTCACACAAGTAATTACGAATATATCCCATATACCTTACTTACCCAACTACCCTTCACTGTACTACTTACCCAACTACCACCTTTTTAATGAACTCCACACCACTCTTGATATCCGTGCCCAAGCAAATAGGACATTTATATTGGTGTGGAGGGAGTATTTTGATAAATCCATTATACTTATTTTGTATTATTTTTTTTTTAGATTTTTAGTTTTTTTATTTCATACGTAAATTTTCAATGTCTGTTAATTTTATGGATATAATTCAATCTCTATTCTTGTTTATCATCAAATATTCACATTTTCTTAAAAATACTCTACTCTTCACTTTTTATATATTATAGAATTTTTTTTTTGTTTAATGTTTGCATCTTTTCTATTTATACATAAAATCACTCTACTTTTTCCTCATTCTTTAGTTTTATTATTCCTCAAAAAAATAAGTTTCACTACTCACTGTGTAAACATCAATGAAAAACATATCACAATTTTTTACTTGTTTAAAAATACACCATTTTTGTAAATGCAATTCAATTTTTAGTTATGTATACTTTTACATAACTTAACCAATTAATAATAAAAAAAACAATAACATCCAATAATAATAATCAATTATTCATTCGTAATTTGTATAAATAATTTAATAAATTGTTTCTGCATGCACCTCTATTATATTATTTGACATTTTGCTAATTAATTAATGGTGTGTAGGTGTGAGAAAACCAACTTTGGTATTTGCTAGGAGTCCGATTCATATTATTGATACGTTTTAAATATTTTATATAATAAATAAAATTTAACATTTTGTTTTTGGTATATAAAAAGTTAAATATTATAAAATTTTATTAGATTTGTCTCAATTCATATAATTTTAATATATTGTATTGATAATTTTTTACAAAGTTTAGTTTTAGATATTAAGATTTAATTTCTTAAAAAAATATACAAAAAGTTAAAATATAATCAATATTGTTTTGAAGAAAATGAAGGACGTTAAGAAATAAGAATGATTGAAACTTTACACCAAACATAGATAATGTGTTGAGACTCCATAAATTATAACATTGCCTCAAAAATCCTACTCCACTTTAAAAGGCCCTACCTCACTTATTCATCTTCTTTTTGAAAACTTTAACTTTGAAAATCAAAATTTTTAATGAAGCTCATCATTTAGATACCTTAACTGTAGGGTCATTCTTTAATTTAGCAAATTGGCAGTTTGAGTGACCCCTAAACTTATATTTGTTTGTTGAATTAAAATTGCTATATTTGATATTAATTATTTTTATTTTGTTAATGTATAGGAATATGTAATGGAAAATTTTTAAAAATATAAGTAAATTAAAAAATATGTAAATAGATGAATAAAGAAAATAAAAGTTTTATAAGATGCAAGTTTAAAGGAGAAAATATATTATTATTAATTTTTAAAATCTAGCAAATTGAATAGAATATTATTTCGAAATGAAAAATATAGTAATTGAGTGAAAGAGTGAAAATAAAGCATTATTTTAAAGTTTGTTTAATGAAAGTGATATTATTAAGTTTTCTTATATTGATTTGAACTTATATTAGGTAGTATATTCTAGTCTTTTCTGTTCCATCATAAACTTACACTAGCTATTATTCACACATTTTTTTATTTGTTCATTTACTTTGTCATTTTTTCAATCAATGAATGAAAATTTTAAAAAGTGTGGAGTCCCTTGCATAACACAATCTATGAAACATAATAGCCAAAAATAAACTAAAAACAAATGTATATACAAATTAAAGAAACTTATAGAAAAGTAATATTCATAGTCTTTAGAGCTATGTTTAAGTAACTAAAATGTAAATATGAAATATTACTTCATTGATTAATTGACTCTTACTTTTTTGTATATTAAACTTCAATTAATGTAATTTATCCTTTATGGAAAAACTTAGTTAACCCGATAATTAGACTAAACACTATTCATAAACAAATAAATAATAGTAGTATTTGTTATTAATAAGGTAGAATTACAATTTCTATTAATAGATTGGATTATTTATTCGGTATGTAAACAAAAATATAAGTTCATCCCTTATTAAGGATTACATGAAAAATAGCCTAAATTTTTAAAATTTTTATTTTAATGACTAAAAATTGAGAGAATAAGGTTAGCAAAAAGTTTAGAACATCTCTTATGAAGCTTAATCATAAAAAGCCACGGCGATGACAAAGAAAAGGATGTTAAGAATTGGTAACACAAATTTTAAGAATTAAGATTAGGCATTAGTAAGGGTATAATATGATTCAGCCAATTGAAAGGCTGCCACGTATGATGGTCTAATTGTGGGTCCCAAAATGGTGTCGGCCGGATTAAGATATTTTACTACCCGATAAAACGTATGCAGAAAGGTCGGTGTAAGTGGGACCTTAACTCGTAAATGACAGCCACGTGTCGAAAGACAAAAGTTTCTAAATTATGTTAGATGTTTCGAGATGCGAGAGCAGGTACGACTCTTCTGTTCAATTCCAGCCCCATCTCATTTATTTATTTTTTTAAAATTTTATGCCTACGCCAACTCAGCAAATTTTATCTTTTAAAGATATAAATTAGAAGTAATTTTTTTGTCTCTTAGAATTTTGTTTTCATTAGAGCATCTTTACTCTAATCCAAAAAAAATCATTTTACTATTTCACAATTTTTCTCTCTTTTAAAAATTTATCTTTCAACCTAGTTTTATTAAAAATGACTTCTTTTAAAAGATCATCATTTTTTCTTTCTTACTTTTTTTCTACCCCACCATAATTTCTATTTCTTAATTTATCTAACATTTATCTTTATTTTTTTATAATAATTTTTTAATATACAAAGTTAATATAATTTTTTATTTGATTAATAATCAAAAAAATTATTCTTTTAGTAAAACTAATATTTTTTATAAATATAAATGTAGACATTAATAATAATTAAGGAAAATTTGTTAACTTCAAATAAAGATTACAATGCGCATACATAAAATAAATACACAAATTAAAAAACTAAAATTTTAAATGATACATTAATTGCGGTTCCCTCCAAACTTTTGCCAGATATTTTCAACCAAGTCATCTTTTAAGGATAAATGTGTTTGTCGATCTTCAACATCATCCTTATTTGCCAAGTATCGGTTGATATCGATCTTCAACATCATCCTTATTTGCCAAGTATCGGTTGATATCGATCTTCAACATCTTTCTTTTGGGATTATTGAAATGATTATTTTGGTATTTTTTAACAAAAAAAGTAGGAAAATAAGAAGAAAATATGTAAATATAAAATTAGGTCAAAAAGTATCAATATGGGTCTCATTTTATAGATCTCAAAAAAATATGACCGTTGGTATAATTTTTTTTTTTAAAAAAAATAATTAACTCCGAAAATAGTCGTTAATTACATCAAACGACTATTTTTTGACAACCAACCAAAAGCAGCCATGTGGGTTTGGCGTGTCAGGGAATGCAGGGGGAGCTGCTGGTTTTCATGGACCAATAAAAACACAACACGCGACAATTATTTTGAAAAAGAATTGAGTAATCGTTCACTTGAACGGGTCACGTGAAGACCTTCTTTGGTGATCTATTTTCCAACCCACCTAATAAAAGATCACCATTTTTATTATTTTTTTCCTTGTTTGGTCATATGACCCAAAAAGAGATCATCATTATTGATGTTCTTATACTTCTTTGGTCCCTAATAAATTATATAATTATATATTGAACAAAAATTTAAAAATGGTGAAGTCATCTGAATTTTGTACATGATAATAAATAAAAATTAAATAATGTAGAAGAAAATAAATAAAAGTGGTAGAAATATTCTATGAATGAAAATTGTAACAAAGTAAAATAAATGGAAAAAAAAAGAAAAATATGATAATATCATACGGATAGAGGGAGAGTGTCTGAATTACTTGGGAGAATATATGTTGTCTTAGTTGGAGAACAACTATTATTTCTGAAAATGTTTTGGATTTGATTTTCTGTTTCATTCTTAAAGAATCAAGTTATATCATGATCAGGTGGGATCTTATTTGCAGTGGCGGAGCAAAGATTTTGGATGTTCAATTTATTTTTGTGATGTTATGTAAAAATATCCAAAAATAAAAAACTTTTCACTTAAAAAAAAAAAATCAACACAAAATGTATTATAATGGGAAAGTGAGGAAATCAGAAATGGAAAAGTTGAGGGAATAAGGGATTATGGGCAAATTGAAATCTTTTGAACTAGTGACTTTTGGGTTAATCCATTATTTTACCAACATAACTTGTATTATTATTTTTTTTTTCTCAAAATTTAAGTGATGTTAATTGATATTATTGACCTTATATTAGTTCAAAGCCTCTTATTTTTGGGGGTCTAGGTGATCAATTATTTAGAATGGGCTTAGAACATGGCCTGCTTATTTGATTCGTATCAATGCTAATTTTATTAATCAACTTTTATAATTTTTTAATATGTTCATGATCAATTAGAAATGTCGACAATTAAAATAGTTTAATGACATATATGTAAACAAAAATTGAAAAAATTACGATAATGGAAATATAGAATATATGGTGGGCTATCTCAAAAAAACTCAATTATTGCATAATGTATCAAATTAAAAAAACAATAAAATAAAATAAATAAATTTTGTTTGATTAAATTTTATTACATAATGTAAATTAAAGCATTCGAATTTAATAAATTTAAAGAGATACAAAATATAAGGAAGTTCTTATTATTGACGTCAATAATACCATCCTTCATTCTTTTATTGTTCTCATAAAGCATTCATAACAACAACAAAAAAGAAAAATTGTGCTTTATATGTCTCGGTTGCTTTGCTATATTACGCTAATTTTAGTATTTAAAAATTATTAGAGCAATATCTAGGAAATAAATATTAGAGCTTATTTGGATACTATAATTGTATAACAAAATTTTTAATTACATGCATACTATTTAGAGAAATAAAAAACACGTAAATGAAAGAAGAACGAAGAAAGGTTGTATAGTTAACGTAAAATAAAATGCAACAAAATGATCGATACATTTCATTACTTAGAAATGTATTTTAAATTAAAAAATAAAGCAAGTTGAACTGTACAAAAGGATATTATAAGAAAAATTATTGGTGACTATGAGTTAACTACTAACTCGAACCTGATTTATAATATTAAATATGTTATTTGAGTATAGAAGTGAAGTATTGTTTTTCTCTTTGGACGAATTATATCTATTTAGACTTTTTTTAGATATGAATTAAATGGTCGGTTTGGTTTTAATCTACGATCCATATCCATATTATACATATATTTAATAATCTGATGGTTTTTCCTAATCCACTTTCTCCACTTTTCCCAACTTTTGATTCTTGAACATCAAAATTTGTCGATTAGTGAAGATAATAACTTTATATTTTTTTTTTAATAATTTTTTTTCAAAAAATAATTTTTTTTTTCAAAGTAAGGTCTTTTTATACCTAGGTTTGAGTTTATATATATATATATATATATATATATAAATATATATATATATATATATATATATATATATATATATATATATATAATATATATATATATATATATATATATATATATATATATATATATATATATATATATATATATATATATAACCAAAAAAATGTATATGGTATTTTTAATATTTTAAATCAGGATATTGTGTTTGATAGAATTTTAGAGATATTACAACATAAGAGCAATTTTTGTATTGGACCGTCTGGTGGTATATGTGTATACAATAAGTCCATGGAAGAGTGTTTAATATTTAGAATGTTAGTTTTAATATCTAACTAACGCATTAGATAAAGTAAAAAAAATAATTATTTTAAGTACAAAGATGAATATTTTAATTAATTTAATTAGACTATTTATTTAGCTTAAATTAAAAGGAGCTGATATTGTGAGAAATTGTCTTTTAGTGAGCCGACTTCAAAAAAAATAGTTTATAAATTAATAATTGTGTTAATTGGGTTATTCAACTCATATAAAGAAGACGTTTTACGGTAAGACTATATCATACATAAATTTGTTTGTTTGGTTACTCAGGCAATGGGCTAAGTATGCAACACAACTAGAAAATTTGAAATGATTAAGACAAATTAACAACAAAATGAACGAAATAAGATAAGTTTCAATTTATTTCTAAAAGTAAGCGTGCAAATTCCAAACCTGTTGTTTGGGGCTGTTCGCAGACTAAAACAAACTAGTAGTTCCCAGTTAGTAACTGGGAACAACTTTAACATTTTTTTGAGTTGTTCGCAGTTAGTAACTGCGAACAACATACTCCACAAATACGCACAAGTAAAAAAAAAAAGTGAAGTAGCTGTTCACAGTTAGGTCAAAAAAAGTCAAAGCTGTTCGCAATTAGTAACTGAGAACAACTTGTTTGTTTTTTTTGACCTGTTCGCAGTTACTAACTGCAAACAACCCCAAACTACAGGTTTGGGAATTGCACGCTTACTTTTGGAAATAAGTTGAAACTTATCTTATTTCGTTCATTTTGTTGATAATTTATCTTATTTATTTCAAATTTTCACACAACCACACAATATGGGCCTACTGTTTTAAAAAAGCGGAAGGCCCGATTAATTACTATTTCTAGTGTTCCAAGTTGAACCTTACTCTTGTAATGAGTTTCTGGGGTGTTTGGCAAATAGCTGATAATTGATTGTTGTAGCTGATTTGACTGACTAATTTGACCAGGTTATTCTGAACCCGCTGTTATGAGCAGCTTGTTCAAAAATAACTTATTCATAACAATAAGTTGTTTCAACCTGCTAATTTTCAAAACGTTAGCATTTGTTGGTTTGACCACCAAATCCTCTAATTTTATCAAATAACCTAAAATTGTCCAATAAGCTATTTTTGCCAAACGCCCCATGTATTATCCTAATCGACTTATATTGTATGAGACTGTTTCACTATGAGACAGGCTATAATCAGTTCATTTTTCTAATTGAACACTTTAAAATTGAAGATTGTCACTTTAACACATTAAGTGCATATAAGTCAGTCCAATAGAAATGATTCATCATAATTGTGTCATTTAAGAATGTGTGAATCATAATTCACCAATGATATCGTAGTACTCGTGCGACCTCTCATTCAGCACATAATTGTTTACTTAGCAGTTAGCAACTTTAAACCTTAAAACACTTATTTTAAAATTTAAAAATATCCATTTTAAGGTTTAAAATCCTCAACCTTCTTTTTAGAAAAGCTTAATTTTTTTAAACTAAGTACTTTAATTATTAAAATGTCCATTCTAAATCATAAAATCTCTAGACACAGGCTAAAGTCTCTACTCCAAGCCTTAACATTTTTTCAACATGCATAATTTAAAATATTTATTCTAAAGTCTAAAATACTTATTCCACACTTATACATGACAACTCCAAAATTTATTTCAACAAGTCTTATATGAGACTCTCATCGTGAGACGGACCCATACAAGCAGCCCAAAATTAAATTTACATGGCAGTTTACATAAAAGCTGTTTTTTTTATTAAGTCGTCTCACGGTGGTCTTAATAAAGAAGTTGTCAATTTATTTTTTAAAAAAATAAAACTTTTTGTAACTTTTTTTATTGTGGGTTGGGCTAATCGCATATGTGAGGCGGTGTCATAAGAGACTTGCTAATTCACAAAACAACATACTTTTAAGACTAAAACCTAGGTTGCACTAAAACGGACACGGACACGACACGGGTACGGGAAAACGCCAACTTAAAAATGGCGGACACGGGGACACGAAAATGGTAATATAATAAATATATCAAATTAAAGATAATTTTACTATCTTTCATTTGATATTTGTAAATAAACACTTTAAAAACATAAAAATCACATAAAATGCAAATAAGTACGAAATATACAACATGAGTATTTAAAATAAGTCATACAAACCAAATCAAAGAAAACCAAATAAATAGGTAAATTTACGTTTGATCATCACACATCATCCATTTTCTACTCCAACGTATTCATTTTCTACTCCACTTACCCAAAACTCCATCAATTTTTTTGATTTTCGTGAAACCTGTGCTCAAAATCGTACTTCCTTTGTTTTGTTTTTCTTGAACTCAATGGCACAAGCACACCACTTACCCAAAACTCCTTTGTTTTCTTGATTTCAGAAATGAGTTTCAATCAAATCAAAAACCCAAAGTAAAACCTAGATCTTGATTTAAGAAGATGTGTTTATCAGAGATCAAAGCAAACAAATCAAAACCCAGATTTCGATTTTATAAAATAGGTTTCAAAGCAAAGCAAACACCCAAAGTATTGAAAACAGTGAGTGACTGAGTGAGGAAACAGAGAGGAAAACAGTGAGTGTCTTTTGTTTAAAATTTAATTTTTTTTTTAAAAAACGTGTCCTTCACCCTTGCCGTGTCCCTTGCGTGTCCTAGTCGTGTCCGCGTGTCCGGAAAAATATTAAAATATTGGACACTTCATTTGGCGTGTCGGACACGGATTTTCGCGTGTCCATCGCATGTCCGTGTCCGACATGGGACACGTCAGTCAAATGGCGTGTCCATGTATCAGAGACTAAAACTTGTATGCGACGACTGTATTAGTATGGGCTTGGCAACCCATTATTATAAAATACAAAATTAAAAGACAACTTTCCTCACTCATATCACTTAAGTTATCTTCACCAAAAGATTTGCAACCACCTTGAGTTTGTGATGTCCTCTTCTCCATGACCCAATCACGCCACCAACTCTAGCACCTCCATCATCATAGTCTCCATCAAACTGTCGTCGTCATCTCCAATGAAATTTCAATCTCAAGTTTATTGGTAAATAATCTAGAAAATTGTTGTCTTGTTCTCAAGTTTAGTGTTGATTGTATTTAAAATTTTGTACTCAATATTTTCAAGTACTATAAGTTAGCTAATTAAAGATTTGATGCAAAAATTGCACAACTATAAAAATTAATGCAATTGTAAAAGTTACTCAATTTACTTCAGCCCTTAAAATGTGAATTTTCAAACCTTAGATGGTTAATTTCAAGCCTTAAAATGACAATTTAAAGGCTTAAAAAATCAATTTAAGATTTAAAAAGCCTATTCCAAAACATGCTGTAACACCCCGAGATTTTTTGACGTCATTAATTAATATTTTAATAACTTTTGGGTATATTATAATTATATTAAATTAATTTTGAAGTAGTTTTAATAAATTCCTTTCATATACGAATTTAAATATTAACATATATTTATATTAAAAATTCAATTACGATTTCTAAATAACGAGGTTCGAATCAAAATAATTATTTTATTAAAATCTGTGAGCACACGAAGGTGAGTTTCTTAGTTGGGCCTCGCAAGAAGATTAACCTAGGTAAATAAATAAATAAATAAGTATAAATAGTATAAAAGGATGGGTTACGGTTTTGAGTACTCCTTCCCTCACACAAAACACGCCTCCCCTTTCCCTCTCCTCTCCTCTCCTCTTCCTTTCTCTTATCCCTCCACTGCAGCACATCACCACCACCAGCCACATATTTTTCCTCCACCGGTGAGCAGCCACCGTAGCAACAGCCCCGCCTTCCTCCCTCACGGCACCCAGCAGCAGTGGCTGCTTTGTTCTCTTCCTCCCCCCTGCAGCAGCGTGAATCTCCAAGCAGCGGCAACCACCTTTGTGGTGGTTTTCCCGGCAGCAGCAGCCCAATACCACCATGCCAACTCCTCCCTTCTTTACCCTTCTCTTGTTTCATCTTAGTGCCCATTTCGTAAGAGGAAAGTAGAGTCTTAGTCGGGTGATTTTGATCGTGCAGTGACGCTTACAGGTACGTATACGCAATAACTAACCCTTATATGCAATTTTCTTTAAGATATTATTGTTTATTGTGATAATATACATTGCATTGAAACTATGAGATACTAGTGAGTACACTTTATATGAAGAGCTATTGATTATGAAATCCTTGCGCTTAGAATAGCTATAGAGAATGAGAGTGTTAGTAGGAGGTGGGGACCATCCCCTTATTTATTTAAGAATTGAATTATGCCTTAATTGGAGTTAGCATGACTCCTTTATAGGTGAATTTCATATTTTGTTGAATGGCTCAGTGGGTTTTGGCGTGCTGCTATCTCAGGGCCCTCATTAATAGTCGCAAGTGGGAGCTACTCCCATTTGATAAAGTACTAGATTATGATTAGCTGGCGTGACTCAACGGGATTATGTTCGGTTGATTTAGTAGTCCCCTAGGTGAGGTCCGACGGGACCACCGTAAGGGGGTATGAGCATACTTGGGTCACTTGGCGCCGGGTGGCCGATACCGCCCCTTGACCGAGGTGTTACCATGCGGGCCTTGCAAACCCCAATATGGTGGCCTCTTCACTGGTTTAGTACCCCAGTGTGTTAGTTTTTCCCGAAGGTAGGACCCGAGAGGGTCAGCTGGAGAGGGCATGAGCTCATACTTTGCCATGGGCGCCGGGTGGTCGATAACGCCCTTAGTCGTGTTACTATGCCACGAAGTAGAGAAAAGATCCAGTGATAGAAAGTTTATTCATTGATCAGAAGTTATTTAATGATCAAAGGTTCTTTCTTTGGTAGAAAGCTTACACATTGATAGAACGTTTACTCATTGATAGAAAATCTACTTATTGATAGAATAGTTTATGCTAGTGAAAAAGTGTGCCTAAGTTAAGTTACCTCAAGGGTATTACAGACTATGATCACACTTACCTTAAGATGGACAAGCTCTATAAGGTCATGTGTTAGGTATTCTGTTAATGCCTTGGTCGAGTTGATACTATACGTGTTTTGCAAGAGTTTATGTTTGAAAAGAGGAGCGTGAGGACCCGCATTCTACCCAAGAACACGTGGTTCAGGTTGGAAAGTACGTAATGAAATTAAGAAGTATAAGTGGCCGATAAACGGTTACTATCTGTGCTTGCGTCTTATGAAATCATCTTATGTTGTTTTATAATATGATGTTATCTAGTAGTTGGCCTTATTACATTTGATGCTACTTACTGACGTGTACGTATTTGTGTTTATGTTTGATTGTTGATGCCTTTCTATGATTGTCCAGCTATGACACATTGGCCTTTGGTCTGATGTCGAGCAGCAGGAGGATCATAGACAGGCGTAGCAGGTATTAGAGCTTCTTTTGCATTGCATTGCATTGGGGGAGAGTGATGAGGGCGAAGCATAACCTGTGTCTTACCGCTATCTTTCGACTTTGTAGCTCTTGTTATCTTTTGTAAACTTTAGTTGTATATGTTTTGTTATAAGGCCTTGTGTCCTCCCTTGTATATTTGTATTTCCGCTGCGTAGTTTATAACTCTGTATGGTTTTAAGGAGTTAAGTCCTTTTAAAACGCAAACGTCGACACTGGAACCACGATCCATGCTTTGCATGTTGATTTGAGAAGCCGGCGACGAATCATTCCGCCGTGGTATGAGATTTTAAAGGCAATGATGCCTTAGATTAGTTTAATGTTTTTATTATGCTAATTGCTCTACCACACGTTCGATTTTTTTTTAGAAGAGATGCTGCTGAAATTTCTACTCGCCTTTTTAAAGTTAATATTTAACGTTTATCTAAATTCTTTTCCTTTTCTTTTATGTAACACCCGAATTTCCTCCCGTCCTTTACGGTTTTGGTTTCGTTAAGGGGTCGGAAATTCAGGGGTGTTACACATGCATTTAATATCTACTACAAACCATAAAGTTCCAAATTCAAGCCTTGAATGGCCAATTCTAAGCCTTAACAAGACAATCAAGCTCCAATACTAAACTTGCTTACTCAAATAATACAAGGTCTATTCCAAGTCTTAAAATGATAATTCCAAAACTTAAAACTCATATTCTACGACGTATAATGTTTAATCAAAGAGAAAAAAGAAACATTAGTATAAAGCACTCTAATACTAAACTTGCTTACTAAAATATAATATATGACATTTCAAGCCTTAAAGTACGGACTATAAGCCATGGATTAGGGATTTTAAGCTTTAAAATTAGCATTTTCACTGTTGAAGTAAGCTTAAAATGTCCATTCTAAGGCTTAAAAACTATGGTGAAGCCTTTGGAGAAGGAATGTTAAGGCTTGGAGTAAGAGTTTTAAGCCTTAAAATGGGCATTTTAAGTCTTTGAACGAGTGTTTTAAGGCTTCGAATTGATAGATTTAAAAAGAAAAAATTTAATAAAATTATAATTGGACTGAGCTGGTTGCATGTGGGAGGCCGTAGCATTTAGAGCTGTTCAAAAGTGACCCGACCTGAAACCAAAAGTAAACCGACCGAAAATGTGTTTCTTTTTAGGTTTATCGAACCGACATTACCCGACTCGAAGTTATACCCGAACCGGTGGACAACCGAAAATGGAAAAACTAAACCCGAGCTGTAACCGACACATAACTGTTAACCAAGATTACCCAAACCTAATAATGACCGATCCGAGTCATATCCGACCTGAATCATGCTCGAAATCGAACTTGATCCAGCAAAAACCGACTTAACCCGAAACAATGACCGAACTGCTGTAAACCTGAACCAATTTTTAACATAGAAGTATGATCGAATCATATTCAATCATCTAATTAGTTATTCTAATAAAGTGATAAATATTTTAATAAAATAAATTTTATAAATACATGGTTTCACATATTTAGAGTTAATAATTAATGGTCAATATTTATTTAACTACTTAGATGAAAATTGATAAAACTTTATAATTTTAATTTCCACTTAAACAAGTAAAAGAAACAATGTAATAATAATCACTAATTGATTTGCATTTTAACTATTTTGCTTTAAGTAAAGCGAACCTTATCATCAATTAAAAAATAACTAACAACTTAATTTGATACTGACTCGATCGATAGCAATTAGTAATTCGTAGCCAAAATCTACTTGAAAAGTATCCGAACCCGATCAGTACTCGGTAAAACCGAACCAATTGTTAATCGATGACAACCCGAGACCGATTGAAACTCGACACGAACTTCAACTGACACTGAACTGATGCAAACCGATAGCTTGAATAATTGATATTCAATCGAACCGTGACTAACCGATCCGATCTGAGTGTGACCCGTCATAACATGCATCCGAAATATAACTAAACCGAATGACACCCGTCCAAAACCGACCCGATCAGTCGATTGAACACCTCTAGTTGCATTCAACATTTGCTGCATACTTAAACAGAGTACAGACTAAAGCAACCGGCCCATTTAACATGAGAGTCAAAGCTGAAATCGTTGACTGTATTTTCACACTTTCTTTACATTTCAGTTTGGGTTTTTTCTTCAGTTTTTCTTCTTCTCCAATGATTCAAGTTGAAATTCCTCCATTAATGTCACCTTGAATTCACTAGTTTCCATCATTTCTCACTCGTTTTCTTCTTCGAACAATCTTTGAGGAGGAAAGATCAAGTGAGAAGGAATCAAATAAGGAATCAAGTTTCAAAGGAAGAGATTGATATGATTACGCGGCATAATTTGGCGGAGCAGTTGAGAGAGTACCAGATTCGATCTAAGAATGATTGGGCTTCTACTTCTTTTTTCTCGTCCAATTCCAATTTCACTTCTATGTATGTTTTACTTTTCTTTTCTTTTTTTCTTTTGTATGTATTAGGTTTTCTGATCTGATCGCTTAATTGCTATTAATATTTTGCTGTTCCTGATGTATTATGAGTTTTTAACTGAGAAATTGGTTTGATGTTGTGGTTGTTTTCGATGATGGAGGTTTTAGTGTTTGATGATATTAACAACTTCTAAAGATATGAGTATAGTGAAATCGGAGGATTTTGATATTTAGACTCAATTAAGTCTTGACATTGTAATTGACATGTGTAGTTTGGCTAGGTTATATTAAGGTTTATAATTGATATGTCTTGAGGATTTTTATTTTTTGGTGATACCAACAACTTGTAAAGGGATAGTGAAATTGAAGAATTTTGGTATTTGGTTGTATAGATTTGAATGATTATGGACATTGTAATTGGAATGATGAGGTTTGGCTAGGTCATATTAGAATTTATATGGCTTGAGGATTTGGTTGAAGAGATAAAATTGCAAATTACAGTTTAGAAAATTTTTGAACTGCACCAAACTGTATTAGCCCTTAAATTGGACTAAAATGTTGTGTTTAGTGCAGTTTGTGGTTTTCAACTTTCTAACAATGCACAGTTTGCCGTAGTAGGTCAATATTCCACAATATAGTTTGTGACTTGATCCGATGTAAAATTTGATTATTAGACTAAATTGCAAACTATAGCTCACAACAGTAACCAAAATACCTCACCAAATCGTTAAATTACCTACTGGTCTGAGGCAATTAGTGGTTTGAAACAAATCTATGTAGCCCCTAGTGATGATAAGGGGGAAAATTCAAATAAAAGAGGAGTACTTTTGGTCTTTAGGAATGTTCAAAACTACTAGTACAAGTTATGTCCTACAGCATACTTGCGGAAGACCTGTTACAATTTTTCTGACCCTTAGCGGACTTGATCCTACTCGTTTGGACTTTTTTTTTACAGTTCCAAGTTATTATTTTCGAGTTAGGACCTACTATTAAGGCTAATATACCACAAATGAGACTTGGAAAGGTATTTTGTCTATTATAATAAGAACTCTGATTCGAGTTAGGACCTACTATCTTAGAAATATTTTTTAGCTGATAAGAAAAATATTAAAAAACCCTTGACCAATGGACCCAAATTCGATTCGACTGAATGTTTTGACAGATGCAATTTTTGGGATTTACTAGGCTCAGTTTTAAGTATTCTATGTCTATTGGCTACATCTTAAATATTTTAGGCTGTACTTCTCATTATGTTGTTTGATGGAAGAAACAAGTATTAGAAAGGTCTCTTAAACTAATTGTAGCTTACTTACGGGCTCTAAGTTATTTAATTAGTGCATTTGTTACTGTTAAGGATCTCAATCCAATAAAGGCTATATTCATATGAGTCTAGAGAGCCGTAACATTAGATAATTGTTGTTTGGATCCTAGGGAGGCTGAGGATTCTGTTTAAGTTTCTACAAACAAGATTCTGTGGGCATGGGGTTTGTGAATTGTGATATCGAGCAATACCTTCCAGTTTATTAAGAGAGTGTGCATAAGTGTTTGTTTCATTGGCTAGGGGTTTAATCTTTTTCTTTATGATGATGAAAGTTGAGTCTTCTCAAATTTCTGCTTTGTTGTATTAGTTGCTCATTTACCTCTACAATCTCTTCTATGGTTATGAATCATGCCACTTATTACTAAATTTTTTTAATCTTAATCTAGCTGCCCATCTCAAATTTTTTCTGTTGAATGCCTCGGAATACATTATGGTATCGTGACTTGAGTTGAACAATTCAGTTATCAAGGATAGGTGTGTTCTTTTCTGGAAGAACTGAACTAGAGAGGTCCAATGCTGTTCTGCGAGTTTGAAATTGATAAAGAAAGAAGATTAAATTATTTACACTTATTCCCATATCTTTGTTGTAAAATAAATAAATTAATGACTCCCTTCCTCTGGTCAACACTTTTCCTCCTGCTATGCTTTATATTGAATTCCCATCCCTTCAACACTTCATTTTACAACCCTTAACTATGCATCTAGACCTAATAAACAATTGGTGGGAATTTGATTTTGAAGCGGATTTGGAAAGGCAAAAAAAAGACTCAAGACAGGGTACTGTGTAATTCTGCTCCATTTTTCTTATAATTCTTTTGCTCATGACATATTTAGGTTTTGGAAAAATCCCTTGTATTGAAAGGCCATATTCACAGTGGGATGGAATGTAATTGTTCAGTGTTTTGGGCTTTACACTCTTCTCACTTTAAGTACTTTCTTCTCCTCATACACTCTTTGAGTGAAGTGACTATATGACTTATGTTTTCTTTGGCAGGGTGGATATCGTGGTCTTTGTAATTTGGGAGCTCGTTATTCTTGCGTTCCTGGTTTTCTCAGCAGTGTCTCTATATTTCAGGCATGTGCGACTTGCTTTTGTTTTGTTAAGCGTCACATTGTTGTTACTTCTTTGCATGAAAGTATCAAAGAAAGTACGTTTGGCACGTAAGAAGAAACGAAGGATGCTTCTGCCATTATCAATGTAATGTCCTTTAGGCAACCATATCTGTAAAAATGTGAGATTAATTTACAGTTTTCACACTTCAATTTTGCGCTAACAACATTGCCTAAGTCTTAATCCCAACAATGTGATTTCATACTCTAATTTTGCGCTCTTATGTAATTATGTTCTATGTCAGCATCTGCGTTCACTTAATGGTCAGAGCAGCTAGAGATAATGGTGTTTTTTGTGTGAACTAGATGGTTAGTTGATCACTTATATACTCCCTCCGTCCCATTTCATTAGCACCTCTTTCGAAGAGGTTTAAATATTAATTTATTGTTGGTATATCAGGGGGGTCAATAAATGAGTTTAGGAGATCAAAAGAAAGAATGAATTTGTGGGTGAGATTAAAAGAAAATTGTGGAGACCTTCACAAAAGTAGGAAAAGGTGCAAAGTGGGACAACCAAAAATAGAAATTAGATGCAAATTAAATGGGATATATCTGGGACAGTCTTAGATCTGAAATTTGAAATATTATCTCTCAGTGATCTCTTTATTCAACCTAGAAGGATGTTTGCAGTGTCCCATAGACTAGCACTGCTCATATTGTGCAAAGTTAGTACTGAGTACGCTTGGTGGGTGGCTTACTGACTCGGCTCATAGACTTTGCACTCATGGGGAAAGGCGGTACTGATGCGATTCTTTACTCATCTGCCATAGTCCATCCAGTACATTTCACAAGCTACACGGGTTAGTAGTTGGAATATCATGGTGTTGAAATTCACAAACTGCGATTATCTGCCAATTGATGACAGTTTGTACTTGGACCTGTTCTGTTTCGAAGAAGTGGACCGTCGTCTTTTTAACCACAATACACGTCTCCAATCTCAAGGAGAGTACTGAAATTTTATCTTTACATCCTCGCCTACAGTTGAGGTAAGAGGCACTGCAATACCTTGTGATCGACTAGCCACTTATTTTGGCAAGATTGGTACTGGAAAGGCCATGGAGACTGTTTATCATTGTAAGAAGACCAAATATCTGATCTCTACCCACGACTGAGGGCGCGATTTCTCCTTGCTGCTTGTTTATGAGATTTCCAGATTCTCATACACAGTGAACACTGGCATTGCTACACCTGAAACAATCCGATTTTGGCGTGAAAAAGTGGATCTTCGTCTTTTCAATCTCAAGGAGAATACCGAAAGTTTTCCTTTACATCCTCGCCTAGAGTTGAGGTAAGAGGCAGTGCAATTCCTTGTGATTGATCTGCCACTTATTTCGGCAGGAATGGTATGGAAATGCCATAAAAGAAGATCAAATATCTTATCTCTACCAACGAAGTCACGATTTCTCCTTGCTGCTTGTTTATCGGATTTCCACATCCTCATTCACAATGAAAACTGGCATCTCGTACACCTGATATGAGCTGAGGCAGTGAAAGATAACGAGCAGGAAACCTGGACGTGTAGTGACCGTGATATTTGTAAGAGGCTTCTAGTATGCCCTGATTTATAGGTATAATCTATTGACAATACATAACACCAAATCATAAAAAATTTGTCAACGAATTACATATTACTCACTTCTTTTGATTTTGTTTGTGTGATGTCAAATGTATGAGTGGACCTAGGATGTTTTCTAGCTCTGTACAAGCGGAAGTTAGAAAAAAAAAAGAAGGAAGTTTCTAAATAATTTTAAACTCAACTTTTCCATTTTCTTCATCTATAATATGAGTGTCAATTAATAGCCGAGAAAAAAATTATTTAGTTTACTAGTTTTGTATTTTTGTAGTCATGCAATTTTATTATAAAAGTAAATTATTTTTTGCAAAGATTTCATTAGTTAGTGAAATAGTCGCATCACTTTTTTTTTAAAAGAAAAATGTCGAATTTAATAGTGATTCAATTTTTTTTTTAATCTTTTATGAGAAAATAACTTAATTTAGTCATAAAGTCACCGACAATTTAGCCATTTGGAGTTCAATTCCAACATGAGTGATAGAAATAGGACAATTCATCTTACCAATCACATAAATACATGATCAAACGAAGGTTATTAGCATCCATGCATTATGCCATATTTTAGTTGGTGTGAAGGAAATGATTCTTTTGAAGAGGATGAATATACATGTATGAACAACCTTAGGTTACAAAGGTTGAACACCCTCAAAATTTCATGAATATATAAGTTCAATACAATCAAATTGTAACCGGCTATAGTTTCGAACTAGTTGTAGCAAATTTGATTAGATCTTTTCGCAAAATCTTTCCTGACGCATTCTTCGGTACAAACTCGATAAATGCCACTCTCCTGATTCTTTTGTAAGGAGCAACCTGAATAAGCCCAAAAATACACATCTATTAGGACACTTTACATAAAAAGCATAGGTTAAAGAGAGCATGACTCATTTTATATCCCATCTTGTAAACATTTTCGATCGATTTTCGCTTCTCTAAATGTATTTGGCTAGTTTTTAGATACAAGGTAGGCTAAAAACAACGAGAGGGCTAGAAGAAGGAGACATCGAGATTCGATTCTCCTGGAAAGTGGTGCATCCTTCAACTGAGACTAGAGTCGCTTCTCACGTCTAAAGTTGATCATATATGACTCAATTAGTGTCATTTATGACATTTTATGGGCCCTAGGCAAAATAAAAGAAATAGATCCTTCCAATAGACGGTCGATTTCGGTCTTTAATGGATGTTCGATAAAGGTAAAGTTACAATTTTACAAACAGTATTTTACATCCTACGTGACAACATAGATGAATTAAGGTATTAAGCTCCTTTCAAAGTCCGGGCCCTAGACAAATATCTACCTCACCTATGATCAATATCGACCCCGACTCAAATAATTTGGTGACTGAAACAGAAATATGAGAAGATTGTATCATTATTGTTACATGTTCTCTACTTTGAACTCACCTGTTTCCCAACAAAGTCCATGATTTCATTCTCTGATAAGGAACTACCAGCTTTCCTTACCACATATGCCATCGGAAACTGACCAACGTTTTTATCTGGGAACCTGTTGTGTAAAACAACATACTCTACAATATAAGGCACATCCAAAGCAGAAGCATAGCATAACACAACACTAAACAAGCAACATTATAGACGCCTGGACGGTATGTTTTCAAGTTGAACTTACGGAATAACAGCAGCATCGGCTATTTCTGGGTGAGTGAGCAGCAACGCCTCTAATTCCGCAGGCGCAACCTACAAATCGAAATACAATGTGCAATTCATATATATAGTATGATTGCGACAACAATGACAGCCAACAGAGCCTTAATCCCAAAACATTGGTATTGGCTACTTAAACTAATATATCAGTTTCAAAGGTCATCCACATTGTATGATTGCAAGATACAGTATATTTAACATTGCATACTTCTATATTAGAGTATATATAACATATTTTTTGGCCTTAACCATCTAAGTACTTTTGATTGAGTTGGGGTATTGGAAGCCAGCGTGACAAAAGGTCATGGTTTCGAATCTCAACCACCAGGGTGTTAGAGTATAAATAACATATCTTAAAGCCTCAATTATCAGCTTAAATTTTGGTTGATAATGAAAAAACGTGAAGAAACAAACACGTTTGAGGATAAGAGCTTCATTACCATGAGAAAACATAGCATATTTTCATCAAATTAACATTATATCACCAATTAATATCGATAACCCAACATGGCGTAAAAGAAATTGGGTAGGCAGCCAAAGAAAATTTACATCTATAACGCAGAAAGAAAAAAGGAAAAGTGAAATTAGCATGGAATGGAAAATTTGGAACAGGTATTACCTGGTATCCTTTATACTTGATCAACTCCTTTAGTCTATCAACAACAAACAAGAATCCATCTTCATCAATGTAACACACATCTCCTGTCTTAAGCCAGCCATCTGAAGTGAGAGTGTTAGCAGTTGCTTCTTGATTGTTAAAGTAACCTGAAACAGTGCAATTAAATATTAGGCCAAGTTATATAGGATCACAGGAAAATTGTGCCTGTGTTTGAGTGTGGAACCTTAAGAGTATGTTTGGATAACAATTTAGGATAGAACTATTAGGCCGTAATAATTCGTCACATAAATTACTTTGTGGGCTCACTCATGTGGACACAACTACGGAGCACCACTGGGCTCGAGCCTACAAAACCACGGGTAATGTTGACTTGCATACACACTTAATGAGGTTTACTTTTACCCAAAACTATAGAGTTTTAGGAGCATTTACAACCAAATATTATATGCAAGTTCACAACTCACTATTTTAATAACGTGAAATCTCTCTCACATGTTAAGTATTTCCAACAAGAAAGAGGAGGGGATGGGAAGGGAAAACAGGGGATGGGAAGGGAAAACAAGGGAGGGAAGATTAATTATTCAATCATTTCGAATACCCGGTCAACAGCAACAACATTTCGTTGTCCAAGTAGTTCCCACCTACGTAGGATTTGAAGGCGTCGGATGTATATATGCACCTTTTTTTAGTGTTAACAAATAGATTGTTCCGTTTAAACAAAAAGCTCACATTCTTATTTTCTTTTTAATTTGTATTAATTGGGCTATTTAGCCTATATTTAATGCATCTCTCAGAGACCCTCTCTCACAACAATTTGCTTTACCTAAATAAGAAGCGCAAATGATTAAATGAGTCATTTTGATATGGTCCATCACAATCCTATCACCCTAGGTCCAAAGCTTAACTCTGAAAGTGTCCTTGAGGTTAATGTGTATGCTTTCTTCATTTCCAAAAACTTAAGTGAAAACATATCAAAACTTCTAATATTCATTTAACTCTCATCATATATCATATATAAGTAACATTCATATGCGACTCACGAGAAAATTAACAAATTTTGTGACACTAAAACAAAAGCAGTGAAAAGCCATTAATAAACTACCTTTCATAATAGTAGGACCGCGAAGCCAAAGCTCACCGGTCTGATTAACCCCCAACACTTTTCCACTATCGGGATCAACTATCCTTGCCTCAATGCTCGGAGATAACAACCCCGCTGTCCCATACCTCCGACTCTCCTCCAAGGAGTCGGTGGATGCACCGATAGCAGTGGATTCGGTTAGTCCATACCCTTGCATGATCACAACATTTGGAAACTTCTCAATAAATCCCTCTATCAATTCCTTTCCCAATGGTGCTCCTCCAGACAAAACATGACTCAATGAACTCAAATTAAAATTCTTCTTGATTTGATCAGCATTGTTCACCATTGCCACCAATATTGGTGGAACAAGAGGGAAGTAACTGATCTTGTACTTTGATATTGCTAGGAACAAATCATTCATTTCGAATTTTGGTAAGACAACAATTGTTGCTCCAGCTGCTAGTAATCCTGTGATCAAGACACAAGACATTACATCAAATCAAGGGTGATTCCATGCATGTGCAAAGTGTCCAATTGCATAGGGACTTATAAATTGAGTGGCCTCAAATTTTAGTCGACGTTGGTTTTGAACTTAGTCATCAACATTATCATCGTACCTAATGCATTTCGCTCATAGAAAGCTATAATAAGGGTCTGGAGAGGGAAATAAGGCGACAATCCATATCCATAAAGGAGAATGAGGCCAAAAAGTCCCCGACTCTGAGATTAATCCTCAAATATTAATTGAAGTTAATTTACGCTACCTTGAACTTAGTCTAATTAATTATTTTTAGGCCCCAACATTATGAAAAAAAAATACCTAAAAAATAGAATTTTCAAAATTAATTTGTATTTTTGTTCCACCTTTTGCTAGTCACATGTACAGATTATATATTCATTTGTCCAATTTTTTGTGTCTTTGATACAGATACGTATCCAAATGTTAAACTCCGCTGATTGACACCAAAATTTTCATATTTTGTGCTCTAAAAGAAAATAATAAGGTGTCCAAGTGTCCATTATCTAATATGGGTCAAGACTGTTGATCTAACGAAGGACTTCATTGTTAATAAACTACGTCAAACATTTGTCTGATTTACTGATTTCTATAATTAATCTATTTATTCTATTGTTGCATTTGCTTTCATTATAACATTTCATGTTTCCTATGGGCTATATGTTTCCCACATAATTTATTTTAATATTTGAAGTTTTTATATTTTTTCTACAAATTTTATTTAATTTAATTTTTAATATTTATGGTCTTTACTCTTTTTCATTAACTTTTTATTAAATAAAATAATATTATTTAGGAAAATTTATCCAGAATAATCCAACCTATTCATGGCGATTTTCCTACAATAATCCCAACTATCGATTAACCATGAATAATCCCAACTATTGACTCACTTAACCTGTGCTGTTGTTGCTCTTGTTTTTACCGGTGCAACAGGTAATTTTCTGGCATTTAGTCAATAGTTGGGATTATTGTAGGAAAATCGTAAATAGGTTGGATTATTCTGGGTAAATTTTTCATTTTTTAAAATATTTATCTTTTTTTTTATATTCAAAATGACTTGCTACAATAGGTAGCAGGTCACCCGGGTGTACCCAAGGCAAAGACCCTCCTAAGTTCGGATTATTCATGGTTAATCGATAGTTGGGATTATTGTAGAAAAATCGTGAATAGGTTGGATTATTCTGGATAAATTTTCCTATTATTTATTGTTTAATACTAGGTTCTATTTTTTAAGTTCTTGTGAACATTTTTTATGAGAATATTAAATAGAAATAGATTGAATAATAGTAATAATAATTAATAGGTTATATTAAGGAGGTAGTAATAATAATTTATAGTATATATTAAACTTGTATAAGGAGCAGACAATGAACATACAAATATATATAAATTATCAATTATTAAAACGTGTTAATTAACCAACAAATGGTAAAATATACCTGTAGCAAAGGCAACAAGACCATAAATATGAAACATCGGAACCGTACAAATAAAGGTATGTCTGTGGACCCCACCATCATCCAATCCAAACCGTCCGATAATAATCTGAACCATTGCAATCATATTCCGATGAGAAGAAATAACCCCTTTACTAACTCCCGTAGTTCCAGAAGAATACAACAACGCTGCGGCGTCGTTTTGACTCACTCTTTCCTTCACCATCCCACCTTCCTTCTCTTTCCTTTCTTCTCCATCTTTAACCATTTCTTCTAACGTCGTTACAACGTTCACTTTTCCTTCCGTCATTTGACCCTCACCCATCAACACAACTTTAACATTAGACCCGGATCCGGATAGTTTATGGGCAAGTTCAAGTGTCGTAAAAACAAGAACCGGGTTAGAATCCGAAACTTGTTTGGATATTTCCCGGGTCGTATTTAATGGGTTAGCAGTTGTGATTAATGCTCCGATTGACATAACGGAAAGACAAACGATAGGGAAGAGGATGGAGTTAGGAGAGAGAATGAGGATGACGTGGCCTTTACGGATATGCCAAGTGGAGGAGAGAGAAAATGAGAGCGAGTCAACAGTTGACCAGAGATCCGAGTAAGAAAGTTGACGGTTTGTAGAAGCGTCAATAAAAGCTGTAGTATTAAGGTGAGGACGGGAAGAAATGAAAGTAGTGATGTCTAAGGACGTGTTTGGTGGGAGGGAAATTGGTGGGCGTTTACTCTGGAAAATGGAGGTTTGTGGGTTGAAGCCATTTTTTGGGTTTATGGAGGGATTATTGGTAAGATTTGCCATGGTAATAGGATTGGGAGAAATGGGTTTTGGAATAAGTATGGAGGTTTGCGATCTTAAAGGAGGGAGAAAGACAGAAAGTAAAGAGAGTGATGAATGATTTGAAGAAGGTGATGAAAAAGTAAAAGCCAAAAGATGGTGGAGAAAGAGAATTGAATGATGATGTTGGAAGTCTTGGATCTTGTACTCCTATTTAAATAATTGAATTAATATAAGTAATGTCATGTGAATAATAGATAAAATAAGGGAAATTTGCAAAGAAACACCTTTTAAAATCACTTTTTTTGTAAAGAAACACCTTTTATAATTTTTTTTTTTGTAAAAAAACACCTTTTAAGAAACTTTTTTTAAAAAAAACACCTTAAATAAGTTTCCGGTGACTTTTGTCAACTTTCCAGCGTTGACTATGCCAGTCAACGCCGGAAAGTTGACCAAAGTCACCGGAAACTGATTTAAGGTGTTTTTTTTAAAAAAAAGTCTCTTAAAAGGTGTTTTTTTACAAAAAAAATTATAAAAGATTTTTCTTTAGAAAAAAGGGTTTTAAAAGGTGTTTCTTTGCAAATTTCCCTAATTATTATTATTATTAATTTTTTTTAATTTTTTTTTTATTTTTTTTTTATATAATAATAAAAATAAATTTTTTTTTAAAAAAATAATATTAATAATAAAAATAAAAATAAAAATTAAAACAAAAATTTTAAAAAAAGTTAAAAAAAATTTTAAAAAATTAATAATAATAATAATAATAATAAATATTATTATTCTTATTTTTTTTAAAAAAAAATATTTTTTAATTTAATTTTTATTTTTTATTTTATTATTATTATTATTTTTTTTAATTATTATTATTGTTATTTTATATTTTTTTATACTTTTTATTTTTTTATTATTATTAAATTTTTTAAATTTTTTTAAACTTTTTTTAAAATTTTTGTTTTTATTTTTATTTTTATTTTTATTATTAATATTATTTTTTTAAAAAAATTTATTTTTATTATTATATAAAAAAAAATAAAAAAAATTTTAAAAAAATTAATAATAATAATAATAAGGGAAATTTGCAAAGAAACACCTTTTTAAACCCTTTTTTGTAAAGAAACACCTTTTATAATTTTTTTTTTGTAAAAAAACACCTTTTAAAAGACTTTTTTTAAAAAAAAACACCTTAAATCAGTTTTCGGTGACTTTTGTCAACTTTCCGGCGTTGACTTGCATAGTCAACGCCGGAAAGTTGACAAAAGTCACCGGAAACTGATTTAAGGTGTCTTTTTTAAAAAAAAGTCTCTTAAAAGGTGTTTTTTTACAAAAAAAAATTATAAAAGGTGTTTCTTTGCAAAAAAGGGGTTTTAAAAGGTGTTTTTTTGCAAATTTCCCGATAAAATAATAAAGAATGTGAATTAAATTTTGTCTTAGTTGATTTAGTAAAAATTGTCTATTGAAAAATTTGGATAAAAATTTTAATGGTATATTTGAATAGATAAGTGTATTTAGTATTGTCCATATTGTGAGAAAGTCTTGTCACATTTCATTTGTGTGGACTTAGTATACATTAAAGTAACAACAAAGATCAATGACTTCTAAATGCTCAATCAGTTAAGATTTAAAAAAAAGAATGACTTGGTCAAAGAAAACTAGAAAAGAGTGAAGACAAATACAAATAATATTAAGATGAATATAACAAAATCTTATATAGTATACTTTTTAAAAAGATTATAACAAAACTTTGTAATTGTCAATATCAAAGTCTTTCAAATAAAAACAAAAAGTAGTACTTATTTTAATTGGCATGTTTCTAAATTCATAAGGAAAGTGAAGGAGTATTATTAATTTCTTTAGGCAAAGTAAGAATAAGATAAGTTGGTATTATATTTTGACTGTTCTAATATATTTGCTGTTAATGGTAACGTTTCTCTAATGGGTAAAAGTAAAACTCATACACGTATAGTTGTACTACTTCCTATTCAGCTGAATTGTCCCATTTTTTTTTTGGCACTATTCACTTATCACTCTTAATTTGTATTTTACTCTTAATCTATAAGTTAAAACATAGTCATATGGGATCTTGTTTGATTTGTCTCAATACAAGGATTATTAATATCAACTTTTTATAATTTTTAATTAAGCATAATTTGAGATATTAAGAGTTAAAATGTTGCCTCGACAAGTGTAAAAAGTCAAATGGGACAGTTCAGCTGAATAGGAGGGAGTATTATACTTGTGTCTACCAAATGTGGGAATATTATTGCAAAGAAAATCCGAAAAGGCGTACTAAATGTGGACTGTGGAGCAACATGTGCCAAATTGCTTATTGTAGAATTTAGTCTTAAAAGCAATAAATTCAGGAACTAGTGCGATGTCAGCAATAGGCGCCACTCACCTGTCCGGATGGCTTTCAGCATCATTTATGAAGGGAGTATATAAGCCATTATGATCTTTTCTTTTACTTTTCTTAATTATCCATTTTAAAATTTTAATACTTATTTTAGAATAAAAAATAATATCTTAAAATTTTTTCTATTTTCCTCTATTAAGCAATTTTAATCATTAGATTGAGTAATAAATCCTTTATTATATTTTAAGTAATAAAGGATTCTAACTCGTATATAACATAAGTTGTCCCATTTATTTTTGGCACATTATCCAAAATACTAATTCAATTTTAAATATCGCTAATTGTACATAATTAAAAATTAAAAATTAATATTAATAAAATTTACATTGAGACGAATCAAACAAGATCTCACTTGTAACTTGACAATATTTTAATGGCTAAATTAAGAATAAAATACAAATTAAAAATAACCGATGAATGGGCCAAAAAACTAAATGATACAACTTAAAAGAATCCGAGGGATTATGTCTTTTGTCCTGCTGGTTTGGTTATTTTTTTGTTTAATTTTTCTTTATAGATTAAATTTTCATGACATCTACGCATTTCTCACTTTCTCATAAGTCACAATTTTTACCAACTTTTATCTATTTTCTTAAATTACTCAAATTTTATCCTTATACAAATAACTGAACAAAGAGAGTTTGTTTTATAAAGTTACTCCTCTGTTTTGATACATGTTTCTGATTTGATCGGTTTCAATGGTTTAGCAAATTTAAATATACATTAAATATTAGCAATCCTATTTATTATTTGGACGTGCATTCAAATCTATTTTTTATTATTAACCGCCTCATTGTAAATTCTTAATATACAAAAATTAAAAATACTCTGAAACCAAAAAGAGTAAGATTCAAATCCTACCGAAATCAATTCTAATTTTGTATTTCAAATCCATTAGTGTCGTAAATGTTTTTCATCTCTATCAAAGAATATATATTAAATCATGTCAAGTTTGGATCAATACATAGACATTTCAAATTCAATTTTTTTTTAATTTAGAAATGTATGTTTAGAACAATTTGAAATTAAAAATCATACAAATCGAATATAATAATCCAATTGTAAAACTAAATAGATATCAAATTAGAATCCCATTGTGTTCTACACTTTCCAACAAATAAAGGCTCCATGCAGGTATTATAGTATTGGAAGTTTGGAACCCTTACATCACATGTAAGGATGGCGGCACTTTATGACGCAACAACTCAGGATTAACACAATTATAGCCTAGGGGAATTCCATTTCCTACTTCGAATCTTACTCCATTTTACGACATCCAGCTTTCAAGAATTTAACTAATGTTGGTCAATTTTTGGAAGAGTAGACCGACCTGCGGGTAACGAGACGTGCAAACAAAAAACAAATACAAAATGCAAAGCGAGATTCAAAGGTGGAACATGTACGAAACAAGACAAAGTGACAGTGATAGTCTCCACAAATGACATGAACTCGAAACTACAACCACAAAGGGTTTAGGTTTGGATCGATCACAGTACAAAGCTAAATAAGTATCAAAGCTCGTCTCCTCACTCATGCAGAAGCAGTTGCAGATGTTAAAAATGCTCTACCAGGTTGACGATTAGATAGAGGTCCATGGCAACCAAGGAGCTGCAAAGTAAGACAACGGGAAACATCAGCTTCAAAACTAATCACTTGACGACTCTAAAATTTAGCATTTCGATAGCAATACATGTATCTAACCATAAATAAGAAACAATATTAGACGTTTAAAAGAACAAAATCTAGGGCACGTAATTTCTAAACACCAACAGAAATTTCTTCTTCAAAGTACCTAGAGCAACAACTTGAAGTCGTACATTTAGGCTGCTATATAACCAAACAATAAGAACACTATCAAGTATTTGAAAAATTGATGATATTTAAGCATCCAAATGCATAAAATACTTCCAAGCAGGGTTCATGAGATTTACAAGTTCCAACAGCTGAATTAACCTAGCTAACTTACAAACTACACAGCATGGTACAGCAAATGAATTCAACTGCGCAGAAGCTTTTTATGCAGCTAGATGTAAAGCAGGAAGAGAAGATACATCAAAAATGTAATGCTCGAACCTTTATCATCATTAGAAATTAAGAATAAAAGAACAAGAGAAGCCAATGCCACGAGACCATGGATCACACCATCCTTAATTTAAAACAAGAAAAGGACAAGGTATATACATATGCAACAACCAAGGTCAGATTCTTGTCTCGCTCAAACATAAAGTAACATAACCTTTCAAATCTCCTAACAGGAAAATACTGCCGATCGAATACAGATGAAACATCAAATAACAATAGAGAAAAAGTAAATACAAACCTTTGCATTAACTCCATCAGGTAAAATCCTGCCCTCAGATTTGTACTTGAGATAATCCGCACGGTTGTATTTGGTGAATCCCCTGTTTCGCAATCAGAAAACAAAAAACATTATTGGTAAAACTAGTATACCAACAGCAAAAAAAACCCAAAAATTTTTCAAGGCTTTACACAAGAACTGATCCAGATTCAAGACAACAAGTTCTCACTGAAAAAATTAAGTGAATACTCGATAGCATTACTGTGTTTGACCATTTTCCTTCTAATGGAACATCTTTAACACATCAATGTTAGATTGCGTGCGTACAACGGTAAAAGAAACTAAAAGCAGCCAAGAGGCAGCTGATTACTAAGCCTCAAATGCAGTATAACAATGACTCACAAAATGAACATAACTCTATAACTGAATATTCAACACCTAAACATGTCAATTTGCAGACACACTTGAGCCAAAACAGCCCTCATGGAAAAACAGAGTGATTACATTAGTACATTCAACCAGTTACAGCTTCTATATTAAGGAATTCAACATATCATTGGCAAGTGGAATGTTAGATCATGTATACACCATAACTTATTTATGTTAAGTTAAACCTATTTGCTATCAAGGGTCAACCATTTTGTTTTTACATAGCCATGCAACAGACATCTAAACCCACAAGTGTAGGTAGGATCCATTTGACAAAATCAATTTATAAAAATATGTTGTGTATTGCTAAGCCGGTAACTAAGGTGAACCAAAAGGCAAGTCAAAGCTCACAATAAATCTAAAAGGCACTGTAACATGACTCATAGTACAAGAAACTCCAAGTCTAGCACAAAGAATGATTTCGCACCTACACATGTCAATTATGCTTGTAGTTACACATCAAAAAAACCTAAATTCTATCAAAAGCAGGAAATAAACATACCACTTCCTGCTGACAATAATCTTTTGACGTCCAGGGAACTTGAACTTAGCACGACGAAGAGCCTCCTGAGCATGATGGCTGTTACTGTCCTTGCACCTAACAGAGAGAAGGACTTGCCCGATGGCAACACGAGCACACGTTCCCTGAGGTTTACCGAAAGCACCCCTCATACCAGTCTGGAGCCTATCAGCCCCAGCACATGAAAGCATCTTGTTGATACGAAGCACATGGAATGGGTGCACCCTAACCCTTAGATGGAAAGCATCTTTCCCAGCAAACTTAGCCATGTACTTGTTGCAAGCAATACGTGCAGCTTCCAGAGCTTCACTCGACACATTTTCCTTTTCCCAACTCACAAGGTGCACACAAAAAGGAAATTCATCTACTCCTTTCTTCTTCATTCCAACATCATAAATCCTAATCTTAGGATCAGGTACACCACGACAATACCTTGATTTTGGGTATGGCTTGTTCTTAATCTGACGGTAACATCTTGCCGGTCCTAATTTAACCACATCAATCACATCTCAGTATAAACTATAATATAATTTCAGTAAATTGACAGACAAAATACCAACAAAAAACAGATAAAAATCGAAAAATATCGACAAAAATCCTATTACATTTCTTGTCACTTGTCAGTCCTAAGTAATCCAGATTTAACAAATTAATCACATTTCATACCGTCCAGTATAAACAGATATATTGTTTCAGTAAATTAGCAACCAAATCACCGAAAAAATCTGACGAGAAATCGAAAATATCGATAAAATCCTTAAACCTTTCTTTCTAGTCCTAAATTAATACACATTCAATTAAAACATCACATTTCTCTTTCTTCAGTAGCAACAAGTACATCATTTCAATTAATTAGCAACTTCGGCAGCGTGATTAGTTCAATTAGAAGCGAACACAGATAACATAAATATTCATAGAAATCTAAGACAAAATTAAAACATTACATCATACAAATCTTAAGCAAGAAAGTATGAGATTTGAATGACAAGAGAAAACTTACTTCTTCCCATGACGGCGAATCGGAAGGGAAAACCAGATGACGAAAATCACAAAACCCTAAATCAGGGAAGACGAACATGAATTACGGGCTTGTCGATCTATTTAAATATAAAAATAAATAAACAGATGAATGGTGCCGTGATTGTTTGGGCCGTTCGTGACGTTTGTGCTTGCGTTTACTCGAGTTTTTATTGCATGCCCATTTACGTATTTTGGACCGGTTTTTGGTCAATGGCTCGTATACAAAAGGGTGACCTGAGACGTGATGCAAGTAGAAAGGTTCGTTTGGGTCATCGGTTTGATTTCGGGTCATGTAATTTTAGTCCGTATAAAATCGATTCTTGTATCCACATAGATTTGCACATAATTTTAAATTCATTTTGAAGTCGAGTTAAGTTAAGTACTGTTACAAGATCAGGTAAATATCGATCATCGGGTCTGTTTTAAACATCTCCAGATGTATAGTTAAGTTCACATCAACTAATAAACATTTAGGCTAAGAAAGATGTAGTTTACAACTTCACATTAATGAACCTCGATAATCCTATATGTGCTTTGAATGTTTAATTTCATTATCGCATTTTTAATTTAGGATTTTTTTTTATTTTAGACAAAGATTTTAGCTTAGTCAATTTATTTAAAAATCTAATTATTGATTTCTGGGGTCTAATTATGTGCTTTAATTGACTTAAGAGTTAGGAAACCAAAAAAATCAAGTAACAAAAAAATACTTGTAATATTGATGATACAAGTAGTAAGAATTGATATTGATAGTCTTAAAATGAAAAAAATAGAAATAATCGAGATACTAACAATTCATATAGAAGTGTACAAAATATTTTTTTAATTACACAATAATCTAAAAAAAAATTAGATTAAAATTAATCTTTCAATTTTATTTAAAAAGTAATACTTACTTATAGAAAACATCACTATTTTTAAGCGTACACGAATTACATTAACCATCCCTAATTACTAACAATATTCAAGAGTAAAACTCTAGTATCAATCAAACGTCTAATAATACACCCTAATTCAACCTCAACATTTTCCATAGCTTTCTCAACTTCCTCCAATCTTTGATTCGCCATTCGAACCTCCATTGAATCACATCTTTCCAACAATCTTTGACAGTTTACTCTTCTAAATTTCGACGCAAATGAACTCGATCTTTGGCTATGAACAATACTTACAGTTGTAGGTAAAGACAAAAGTGTCAATAAAAACTCCATTATTGACACGTTTGCACCTCTAATTTCTCTCAAAACGTGAACTACTACGATTAGACTTTGATCTATTAGCGAAAGATCCGACGTAAAATACTTGTTTTTTGACGCTTTTATTGTTCTTAAACATTTACCTAACTCTTTGTTGAGTTTCTTCCTGTAAAGCCCATGGGCTGACATTTGGGTTTCGAAATCCGACCCGTCTACTTTGGCCCGGCGTAATGTGTGTTGGAGTTCTTGTAGATGTTCTTTGATCAAAACATGGATTTCTCGTGTTGTTCCACAAAGATCTAGCAATTCTAATGACGCTTCGGAAATTTCTAGAGCTGACGACGTCGTTTCTTGTTGTTGTTGGTTTATGGTTTGTTGGATTTGAGGTGTTTGGAGAAGGTCATTTGCTCTTTTGTGGAGGTCTTTTAATTCAATGAAATTTGGAAGAGTTGCCAACATTTTTTCCTAATTAATTATAACCAATCGATCCGACTCGTTTTCTTAAAACAAAAATTCAAACTAGCAAATAAAAATCCAACTCGATTAATCGACTCTTTACTCTAAGCAGCAAAATCGGCTAAAATTCAACTCGATTAAAATCTGATTCAGTGAACACTTTCTTTCTCTAAATTATCGAGTTGGTTAAAAATCCAACTCAAAATCGAAATCAGACTCGTTTTTCCTAAATAATTAAGTTAGGTTAAAACCCAACTTTATCAAAATTCAATTTACTCATTCGTTTTTGTAAGGTTAGCTAAATACCCAAACTGACCCGAGTTTGGTAGCTAAATTTAGGTTGTAGCAAATGATGAAGGGGTGATGAATGAAATAGTGGTCAAGTAGTGTTTATATAATTGTTAAGCAAGGAAGATGAGGTTGAAGTTTCATGAAATGGCTTAGGGTTTGGGACAGCTAATTAAGAAAAAATTGTTTGTAAGAACCTTCCGTACGTATGGTTGAATAATGAGGACTAATTTTTTGGGATTTTAAGATATATAGCCTTCAAAAAAAAAAAGATTAATAAGATAAAATTAATTAACAATTTAGATGGTGGATTTTGTTCAGATTCTAATTCCTATTGTTTGCTGTTTATGTTGTTGACAAGGTTGGTTTAATAATGAGTTTTCACGTGCACAAATATAATGAACTCAAAACTATAATTGCTTCATCTTTGTTTTTTTAATTTATTAATATTAATAAGCAACATAATTTGATTAAATTTTTTTGGATTATAGATTGGGGGAAGGAGAAAAATTAAAAACAAACTCGAATTCTTTTTTGAAAAATGTTGTCTCTAATTCCTCTTGAGAATCAAATTCAAAGTCATAGTTTAGCTTCAAAATCTTAATTTTTCAAAGCAGAAGAAAAAAAGAAGATAATGTATCAAATAAAAACATTTTTACACAGAAGAAAATAAAATTGGTTATTAGATCATAATTCATAACTTTTAAATTCTTTATTAAAATATCATATATTTAATATTTATGTGAATTTATACATGATTTTGCTACAAACAGTTAATCAGACATATACTCTTTGTTTATCACTGATAAAGATAAATTGCATATATTTAACCCTTAAATTTCAAATAGGAAGTCACCTAGCAACATTAAGATAATAAAATGTTATTTGTTAATGATAATTTTTTGCATGATGAAAAAATAGTTTTCTATTTTTCTTTTACACTTACATTTAATTAAAGAAATAAAAGCAGGTTTGATGTATAGTACAACTGTAAATTGAATATATATTTGTCATTTCTGAAAGGACAAAAATGATCATAAGTCAAGATCGACAATAGAGATTGGAGGAGGTGTACTTAAATTAAATAAGTAATTAGCAAAAGAAAGTTCACATGAAACTACATGATTTTGGATGTTTAGATAGAGTGTCTGTATAAGTGATAAAGCCATATATTTCATGTTTGGTAATGTTGGGTACTTTTGGCGCATATAACCAAATTTATTCTAAAAGAAAATTTATTTATTAGTTACTCATTGTTAATTGCATAAAATGGTGTTTATGGTTTCATTTTGTAATGACATTGTTTTTTTTTAGTTGACCCTATTATAAAATTACAATATTATAATAAATAACTATTTTCTTTGCAATATTGAGGTGTACTTTAATAAGTATTTTCTTTGCAATAGTTTTTAATGTCTAACTCATTAGTTCATAATGCTTCTTATTTTGATGGGGCCAAGAAACTATATTAAAATGGTTCATCAAATCATACGTAGTTTTATATATGTAAAGTTGCTGATAATGTTAGCTATCAATGATCAATGAAAAACAATTTTTTTATTATAAATAAGGGTAAAATTGCATACATTCAACCCCCAATACTCGATTTAGGTAGTTGGTACTTGATAGGAGCCATCTAATAGCATTAAGATAATAAAATGATGATAATAATGATGATATAGTCATGAGTAATAATAAGTGGAAGTTTCTAAATTCTGTTCCATGAAAAGTGGATAAAATAAATTGAATAAAAATTTTCAAATAATTATGATTTTCTTATAAACTTGGAGTGTGGATACAAGACAATATTGGTAGATGAATAGTGGATACTGCTCAATTGTAAGTAAAAATAATTAGATGAAGCACATAATATATATTTTAACTATATAGAGCTATGTGTTAAAAGTGGAAAATAAAGTTCTGAATCATTTTCAGTTAGATTAAGTAAAATATTCATTTTTTTACTTAAAATACTATTTTATAATTGTTTAGTGTTTAATTAACACGTTATTTTCAATGTTAAAATTAACCTTGAAAATTTGTTACGTTACACCTATCACACCGCTCATACAAAAGTTGCTCCTAATTTTGTGCGATAGTATGCATTTAACTTGTTCCAATAAAATAGGTTTGTCGATCAAACCTTTGTATGAGACATCTCATAGTGAAAAAGATCTTATGTAAGAAGCCCCAATTTTAAAAGAGGAGTGTTTTTATATTTAAAGTATCAACCTTAACATTCAAAAGTAAAATGCCTATTGTTAAAGCAAAACACGCTGACATTATTACTATTTAATATTGTTTACGTGTCACAATCTCAACAAAAAAATTTTCTTCGAAACTCAATGGTGATGTCATTGTTTTTATGACTAATATTTATATCTTTGACTTTATTTTTTTCTAACTATGACTATAATATTATCCATATTAATTGATTTTATACTTTTTAGGTCACATCATTTGATGTATTAGAAAACCATATAATGTTATTTATTTAATGAGTATTATTTAAGTGTATTAGATATGTAAAGTTGGTTAAAAGATTATATACTTTTCTGAGGATTTTTTTTATTTATACTATTGAAATTGGTTACTTAAATTATAACACCCCTGAATTTCCAACCCCTTAAACGAAACCAAAATCGTGAAGGACGGGAGAAATTCGGGTGTTACATAAGAACAAAAGGGAAAATAATTTAAATAAACGTTAAACATTAGCTTTAAAGAGGTGAGTGGAAATTTCGGCAACATTTCTGCTAACTATCGAACATGTGGTTGAGCAATTAACACAATAAAATATTAAACTAATCTAAGGCATCATTGCCTTCAAAATCTCACACCACGGCGGAATGATTCATCGTCGGCTTCTCAAATCAACACAAGCATGGAACGTGGTTCCAGTGTCAACGCTTGCGTTTTAAAATGACTTAACTCTTTAAAACTATACAAAGATATAAACTACGCAGCGGAAATACAAATATACAAAGGAGGATACGAAGCCTCATAACAAAACGTATACAACCAAAGTTTACAAAAGATAAATAAGAACTACAAAATCAAAAGATAACGGTATGACACAGGTTATGCTTCGCCCTCATCACTCTCCCCCAATGCAATGCAATGCAAGAGAAGCTCCAATACCTACTACGCCTGTCTATGATCCTCCTGTTGCTCGACATCAGACCAAAGGCCAATGTGTCATAGAAGGACAATCATAGAAAGTCATCAAACAATCAAACATAAACACAAACACGTATATGTCAGTAACTAGCATCAAATATAATAAGGCCAACTACTAGATACCATTATGTTATACAACATAAGATGATTTCATAAGACACAGAGCACATATAGTAATCGTTTCCACTTATACTTCTTAATCTCATTACGTCCTTTCCAACCCGAACCATGTGTTCTTGGGTAGAATGTAGATCATCACAGTCCTCTTCTCAAAACATAAACTCTTGTAAAACACGCATAGTGTCAACTCAACCAAGGCATTAACAGACTACCTAACGCATGACCCTATAGAGCTTGTCTATCTTAAAATAAGTGTGATCATAGTCTATCTTTGGGATTGGTAACTCCCTTGAGGTAACTTAACTTAGGCGCACTTCTCACTAGCATAAACTACTCTATCATTGAATAAATTTTCTATCAATGAGTAAACATTCTATCAATGTGTAAGCTTTCTACCAAAGAATGAATCTTCTATCATTAGATAACTTTCGATCAATGAAATAACTTTCTATCAATCAGTAACATTCTATCAGTGGATCTGTTCTCCACTTCACGGCATAGTGACACGACCATGGGCGTTACCGGCAACCCGACGTCCATGGCAAAGTATGAGCTCATACCCCCTCCAACTAATCCTCTCGGGTCCTACCTTCGGGAAAACTAACACACTAGGGTAATAATCTAGTGAAGAGACTACCATATTAGGGTTTGCAAGGCCCGCATGGTAACACCTCGGTCAAGGGGCGGTATCGGCCACCAGGCGCACAATGACAAAAGTATGCTCATATCCCCGATCCGGCTCTGATACCAGATTGTTGAGTAAAGGCACTATATATGAACTAAATTTTATTATACTTTCAAATATTTTTACAACTCCTACACCTCTACAACTTATAATTTTCTACCCTCTAACCTATCACTACAACACTTTAGAAGAAGACACTACTTGGAACCCTTACTTGCTCTCTTACTTAGTACCTACACTCATGCCATGACCACCTATTTATACTACTCCAATGAAGCTATCTAGGTATAAGATATTTTCTAAGAAAATTCTAGATTTAAGATATTTATACTTAGATATTTTTATAGCACATTCTAGAGTTGAGATATTTTCTCATTCTCTAGATTATTATTCCAAAATATTTTCATTCTTTATTTTTCTAGAATTCTCTTGATCTTGGGCTTGATAACTTGAGCCTCAGCGTTGATCATCAACAGGGTGGAAGACAAGTGAATGATGTGGTGGTGGTGCGTGTGCGTGGCGGTGAAGGCTGCACAACCAGTCGTGCCAGCCTGCTGGTGGTTGTTTGAGTGCAGCTTAGCTGCTGCTGAAGGGGAGAAGGGAGACACAACCTACTGTTGGTGTCTGGCTGTTGCTTGCTGCTCGTGGGAGAAGGGAGACACAGCCTGGTGGTTCTGGTGGTTGCTCGTGGGCGGCTAGTTGGGGCCAGCTGCTAGCGGCACAACAAGGGGAAAGGAAGAAGAGAGAGAGGGAAGGAGGGACATGGTGATGCGTGATTTTTTCATGAGGTTGAGTGTTACTACTTAAAATCCTAACACCTCTTTTTATTTTATTTATTTATTTATTTATCTAGATTCTTATCTTTATATGCTCACAAATTTAATAAATAATAATTTTAATTCGAACTTCTTTATTTTAATAATCGCAAATCTATATTTTTAATATATATATATATATATATATATATATATATATATATATATATATATATATATATATATATATATATATATATATATATATATATATATATATATATGTATACACACACGTTAACATTTAAATTCGTATATGAAAGAAATTTTTTTAAAACTAATTTAAAAATATTATTTAATATAATTATAAAATCTCCAAAAGTTATTAAAATATTAAATAATTATGTCATTAAAATCTCGGGGTGTTACATAAATGCAATGCATAAGTCTATATATGATTTAGGTTGTGACAACCTTTGTGGAAGTCACTTATATTTTTTATGATAAAACAAATTATTTTTGAACTTTTATAAAATAATTTTACATAGATATTTATGTTATATCTATACCTAAATTTTCGCAATCATCTACGCGTATAATGCAAAGTATGATACAAATCAAACAATGTATATAATGTATACAATTATTCAGAGTGAAATGAGATATAACTATAATGAAAATTTTATTTCTTAAAATTTTAATTGTTTAAATGATAAAAATTTGTCGGTAAATTTAATATAGTCGTGCATCATACGGGCACTATCTAGTTATTACTCTGGTGATGATTGTGACACCATCATACACGAATTTGATTGCTCAAGCTCACAATGGGTCAGGAAAGACGATGTGCGTTGTTTGGGGGATGTTGAGTCATGCACTTGTGTTGATTGTAATCATCAAGTTCCTCAAGCTCTCTGTATTTGCCCAACTAGAGAGTAGAGAATTAGTTGTTTAGGTTTGTGGCAATGTTTAATTTTCACTGATATTTTCGGCTTTTTTTTGGCCAGATTTTTATTTTAACGAAGGCGTGTGTATTTACATGATGGAAGAATCAAGATTATCTTATTCCAATTGTTATTGGGATGCTTGTCCAATTGTTTGAGTGAAATTAATGGTTGAAATGGATGGTTTAAATTGTATGTTGATGTTGAGGATATTAGTCCAACATAAGCAAGTCGCCAGCTCAGCTACTCTTATTTTGTAACAAACTATATTCTATTACAAGATGGATGCTCTCTTTTAGATTCTGACATATACATATATATGTAATTTGAAATGTAATTCATAATCATCGATTATTAAAAAAAATAATAATATGCAATTTTTCCTTTCTCTGTTTTCTTTATGTTTTTACCTAAATCATCTTCTTCATTTTCTGTTGCATTAAGATTTGATCGCCATTATCGAAACTTTGAGGTATACTTTAACATGGTATCAGCCTAACACTACGATCCTTTTCTTGCTTTCGCCTCTTTCTTCACTGTTCTTGATTGCTTTCCTTTTTTTTTTTCTGAAACCCTAAATCTCCCTTTTCACCCTAAATCTTCACCCGCTGATAGATTGATCTTCTTCTTCATTCACGCTTGAGTCGCCTTCTTCAGTCATTTCATACATCCGTGAGTTCTTAACTCTTTGATCTTTGTTTCTTTGATATATGAAACTGCTATTCGCAATCTCTATATCAATTTTTTTTTTTGTTATTTGATTTTCTTTCTTTTTTCTGCTTCAATTGATAATGTCTTCTTCTTCTGAAACTCAACAAAACATCGATCCTATTACTAATCCAACCTCTCCATATTATTTACATCCTAGCGATGCAAGTTTTATACTCGTTTCCACTCCTTTTACCGGAAACAATTTCATTGATTGGAAGAGATCTGTAATGATAGCTTTATCAGCCAAGAACAAACTAGGATTCATCAATGGCAACATTTCTAAACCTGCTGATTCTTCTTCTGTCTTTCCTGCTTGGGAAAGAGTCAATAGCACTCTCATCACTTGGTTCATGAAGGTATTAGATCCAATAATTGCCAGAAGTGTTCTGCATTTCGATTCCGCTTCTGCAATATGGTCTAATCTTCAAGAAAGATTTGGACAGACTTCTGGTACACAAATTTATTCAACTCTACAGTAACTTGCCGATATACAACAAGGAACAGATAGCATTTCTTCGTTCTACACTAAGATGGAAATTCTTTGGGATACACAGGATGCTACTCAACCATTGTCAGTTTGCACTTGTACAAATTGCACCTGTAGAATCACTCAAAAAGTCATGAAACTTCAAGAAGAACAAAGAACTATTTCTTTTCTAATGAAGCTCAATCCTAATTTCACACATGTCAGGGCTAATCTCCTTATGCAATATCCACAGCCTCCAATATCTCATGCTTACAGGCTACTGGCACAGGAAGAAGAACACAAAGCTATCTCTGATAATGTTCCAGAGGAGTCTCATGCCATGTTTGCTAACAAGGGGAGACCCTCTGACAATTGAAGTAACTCTGGCATAACTCCTTACAGACCTCCTCATTCTAGTGACAAGTCCTCTTCTCAAAGAAAATCATCTTATTTTTGTGACTATTGCAAGAAGATCGGCCACACTAAAGATAGATGCTATAGATTACATGGCTTTCCTTCCACCTCTGCTGCTAAGTCCAATTGGAGAAATAACAAAGTAGCTGCTTTGGCTGAATTGGAAAATCCTGATCAAAAAGAGCTACAACCTACTGCAGCTGGTTCAAATTCTTTCACCACTGAACAATATAATATACTGCTCCATTTGATCAATCAACAAAAGGAAAAAGCATCTCCAATTTTTGCTGAAGATTCAAACACCGCCTGCTTCTTAGCTGGTGAGCAATGTTTACTTTCAACTGATAATGCTATTTGGATAACTGACAGTGGTGCTACCAATCACATGACATACAACCTGGATCTTTTTGATTCTTACCAACCCTTTCCTTCACATCTTAAAAATAGCATTACTTTACCTGATGGCTCTTTAATGATCGTAATGTGTTAAGTTAATGGGAAAAGAAAATACAAGTTAATAGACTTATTAATTTCTGCTTGCAATTATGTTAGATGTAAGATGTACTATATTAAGGGAACTAGCTAAATTGGTTAATAGACTTTTCAGTTATTTCATTAATTTAGTTTGCACCTATTTATACCGAAGATCTATCCATCAAATTGGTTCTTACTTGTGTATTTTTTAATACATTGATCAAAACTTAGTCTATATAAGTAATCTTACTAGTCAAATCTTTTATATCGCACTAGTGCGGTAGTGCCAAATACACTGCTCAGTGCTTTGAGTTTAACATAGAGATCAGAGAAGGGGAAGCTTGTGTGGACAGACCTTATAAAATCTTTTTATTTTGCTTAAAATGATGTGACAATTGGATGACAGAACTTGGAAGTCCCGAAGAAGATGGGGAAGTATACTGGGATCACTGCTGAAAGACCAGGTTCAGAAGCCTTGCAAAATCCGTCTCATATTTCAATCAGCAAGCGGGGTCCTATTACATATTTACATCACATGTGATTATTGGAACCCCTGGTACTATTAATTTCCATAAAGAAGTTGTCTCTAATCTACATGAAGAACCTTGTTTATGATGAAGTTGATCACATGCTAGCCGAGGTAACATCTTTGTTGGAACTTGTATGTCGTGGGGGGTTTTTGAGGTCGGGGGTAGGCCCTCAGTACCATCCGCCGTTGAACGCCGATTGGAAATTTGGTTGAAGTCGTGAATGGCTGGGAATTTGTAAACAGGGGGAAAGGAGGAGTGGGAAACAGGAAATGTCAATTCACATTGCATTTATGAATGAGGAAACTGGAAAGTCCAAAGGGATTTAATGTATGTAATTACAATTGAAGATTATACTTATAATTAATTACTATTTCGAGCAATCTTCTATTGGCTTAATGGTCACAAGTGCTAAACGTTTTTACCATGCGGCTGTGGGTTCGAAACCAGGTGGAAGCAAGCTTCAAATTTGTTTTTTTAGGCAACCCCAATAGGTCCGCCCCTGCTTCTGTTTGTAAGCATCTAAGTCATGTACCTTTGAGTTTATTATTTTGGCAATATGATGTTAAATCGATTGTTTAAAGGGATCTGGCTTGTCAATGGCGCTTATCATTTTCCAACTTCATCCGTATGCTTCCAATGATTTGGTTCTTCGGAGGGTCTTAAGGCTAGTAAGGATTACCTCCATTTTGATTCTTTTTCCAACGATTGAATAGTTGAAATAGGGTGATGCTTGTATATGAAAGACCGGGTGCTTCTCATATTTTCCATTGTTTTTTACGAGTTTCCAGTCTATCACTTCCTTCATGTTGTGGAACTTTTGGGTGAATGTTTGATATAAAATTGTTCTAGCTTGCATCAACTTGTGTTTCATGCATACAGATGATATTGTTGTATTGCAGGTGTTGTCTTCAATTTGATTACTGATGATAGAGACAATATGGTCTTTACGAAGATTAAGAAGCATTTTGGAACTGAAGTAGCAGAGATAATTTCTATGACACTTATCATTTTATTTGTTTAAAACTTCTTGTTTTGAGGTCGTCTCACTAAGATACGGTCTCTCACAAGAGTTCCTCGTATTTTTACCGCTTCCGTTTATTAAAATGTATACATATGCTATGATAAGGAAATGAATGTTGTCAAGCATGATTCTACCATTCAAGATTTCAAGTATATGAAGGAGCATATTACCATGAGAAAATCATATAATTTTCATAATGTTTTTAGAAAAAATTCTCATCTTTACAAAATTGGTATAATTTCCTAGTTACATCTATTAATGGTTTAGTATATTTAGGAGTGAAACTCTAGTTTTTACAAAGCATCTTGAAACAAATTCCAACTCTTTCTCAAGCTCAAGAACAACCATTTCTAATGTTTCTAAATGCTTCATAACAACCTTTGAATCAACATTGTCCAAGATAGCTTGATTTAAACACTCCACTTCAGTAGTATTTTCCAATCTTTTAGACTTCATAAGCTTGTTAACCAAAGACCAACCGCGAACTTTAGTTTCTTTCGATCCCATCAGAAATAATACAAGTGATTTCAATGTTGCTATACTAATTGTTTCGGCCTCTTTTAGAAGACTTATGATTGAGCCATTAGTTTCGACTTTTGGTGAATAATTTTGTTCAACTTTCTTAATTTTGACGAGAAACTTTGAAAGATCTTTAATGATTTTCTTTCTTGACATTGCAAATGTATTAATGCCTTCATTGTAGCTTCCTCTACGGAAAGCTGATTTAAGGTCTAAAATGGATTCTTTTGTTTGGGATAGCGCATCAAGTGTGGTGCTAGAGATGTCAAGTAAGGTAACAGATCCATCTAGAACCTCATCGACCTGTGTCCTAATGATTTCGTTTGAAAGGATTTGTAGGTTGTGTGGCAAAAGAATGAAATCGTTCATTTGCTCGTGCAAATCTTTCATATTGGATAAGTTTCGGGTTAAGGTTGATGAAGACGAGGGCTCTGCTTGTGCAACCCTTAGCCTGCAAAAGTGATTTTCAGTGGTTGCATCGAGTGGGTGAGATGTCGATGGCAAACTGATCGAACGGGTGTGCAATGAAGTTTTTGGAGTTGCCATTTCTTTAGAAGTCAATGAACAAACTAAAAAGTAAAGTTTTGAAGGTTTGGAGAAGATGTGAATATTTGATGCTTGGTTTAGAAAAACATTGGTGCAACTTATATATAACAAGGTTCTGTTTGGAGAACATAGAGGGATCCCTTGAATGCCGCCTTTGATTCCTCATTGACACCATCAAAAATTGATGTGCACGAGTGGCATTAAGGAGAATACCAAACACAGGAGAGACAACTATTTGAATTCCCACATGAGGTCTATTACTCATATGTAACGTAGATCACGCGTAGATGGCATTCCGATCGAACAAGTTGTTCAAAGATTAATGATAGGACCATTTGAATTGTGTGGATGATATTAAAAGAGAGTTGAAACGTGTGGATGAAAATAAAAGAAATTGAAAAATATGTTTTTATAAAAATCCAAACTAAGATACGTACTATATGGACTTTTAGAAAAGATCATAGCACAAAGATGGGAGGAAATGCAAATGTTTTAGCTGATAAGTGAGCAAATCTTGAGGGGTAAAATTCAAAACAAAGATATAAGAAAGGGGTTTAGGAGTTGCAAATAGTTAGGAAAAAATGAAAGAAAATTGTTTCAAATGGTTTGAACATTTGTAAAGATAGAGAGTTGGAGCTCGGAAAACTTAAATAGAGGGCGAGAAAGACCGAAAGGATAAGAGTGGAAAATAATAGGATCTATGCTTACAAATTGAGAAGGTAGGAAATCATAATGAACGAAGAAGAAAAATTCATATGGATGATTATTGAAATTGATATATTGGTTTATATAGTCGACTTTAGTTTTTCGAGTAAAACTCTACATTATTATTATTGTTATAAATGAGATGTACTAAAAAGATAAATACGAAAATATATTATCGAGCTCGAAAGTATAACACAAGAAGGCCTCATCCACGCGGAGGATTCACGTGGATCCTGTATTTTCTTTTTTTACTCATCTATAACACTTGAACATTATAAAAATGGGATGTTTATGAATAAGATATTAGATAACAACAGACAAAGAAAACAGGCATTTGATTTTTAACTTATTTGCAGATCTTGTTTGTAGTCGGGTAACAGAAAGAATCTGGACAACCTTTGGTCTATATTATATATACTTCATCTTATAAGATGTTTAATTCATGTGTTAAACTTGTTGTTTACTTGTATTTTCCATACAAAAAATTAATCCTGTTGTGATCATTTGTTTTTTGTTTGGGGAATGGTTATTTTTTCATTCTTAATGCTTGAAAAACAATATAATATTAAGAAATTAGTGTAGATGCAATACAAACCCTCTTCATAGTTACTTATTTAGTGTAAAAAATATTTCACTTGAATTAGAATGGTGGTTAAGATTTGAACTCCTGATCTCTTTGTATATTGACGCTGATATCATATTAAGAAATCAACTAAACCAAAAGTTTAAACTGATTATTAAGACGCAAAATATGTTATATACACTAACATGTGATTGTAAAAACGACCAACAAAAAAACTACATATTTTGATGTGAAAGTGAATAATTGAAATGAAGTAAAAACAATCCTAATATGCTTAATATTTCCTATTTTCATCACCAAATGATATTAAGTGGCTTATATCTAGGTAAAATTTAAAAGGGTTGAACGTACAAATCCTTAGTTTTTTACAAAGAAGTTGAGTGCGTTTTACAAATGATAAATTTGGTTAACTTTTGTATTTGCTTTTGGTTGTTCAAATAATCTAAAAAGTGTTTGGTAAATAACTTTAGCTAAAATTAAAAAACTTTTTATTATGAGTAATATTTTCATCGTTTTTTGACTTTTTGGCTTTTTGAACTATTTTTTTATTTGATAAACAACCAATAAATAACAATTAATTTTTAACAAACATTTTTATAACAACTAACTTAAACAAAAACATTAATAATTAACAAATCAACCATCAATTCTAGCATGTCAAACCAATTAAAAAGCATTTTGCCAAATAAACTCTTACTCTAATTAGTACCATTAACCAAATATGAATTTTAATTCTAAACATTTTCTATCACTTCACAGAAATAAGCCACCTAAGTCAACATATCTTATCAAGACACTAATTCGAAAAGTCGCTACTCACTAGCCTTCATAGTTACCAAGGGCCATGAGTGTAGTATTAAATCTTCTACCCACTACGACAAAATTTATGGACACTTGTAATATTAAAGCGTGTAAAGCTTTGTAAGTATGGCACATGAGTGGCCAGCCAATATAGATCAGTAGATTCCATAGGGAAAACCAAAACCTGATAGGCTGATATAATACCTTCTCATATAAAACAGGGAAATGATATATATATATAGCCGTTACGGCTATATATAAGAAAGAATCTTATATTTAATTTATATTATTTAATATTTTTTTTGTTTTTTTTACTTTGCGTTTATTTTTTGCACAGTTTTTAAATTAAATTTTAAATCTTAATATCTCTAAATACACAAAATAAAAAATTATAAAAAATACATAATAAAAAATATACATTAAAACGAATCTAACGAGATCTCTCATAAATATATTTTATCTTGTAAATATGTGTTAAAAACATTAATCAAATTTCTCTTCCCTTAAAGTGAAATATTTCAAATGGAAAGAACGTTAAAAAGGAGAGAGTATTATTTGTACTTTGGAAACATAAGCATTTAATTATACTTTATTATTTTATCATTTATTATTTCTTAGAAAGTTAAAATTATTATATAAAATATTAATTGTTTTTCAATTTCTAGATTAAATTCTCTTAAAAATTTAAAATTATTAATAATAAAAAGAATTTGTTAATTTTTATGTACAATCCTAAGGACCGTAAATATATTTTCCTATAAAATATATACTTGTTTGTGCATCTTTTATGGTGTACAGGATATACCATTCTGCATCTTATCTACAGGTCACATTAGCCAGTTCAACTCAGATATGTAGTTATGTATGAAGCTGCTCATTTTTATAACAGCAATTAGTTTAGCGTTCCAGTTGTAGCACAACTAATAATTACTTCTTTTTGTCACGAAATTAATCTAATTTTTTTTTTAATTCGTCTCATTTCTGTTGTTAGTCATAACTCGTACTTTTTATTTAATCTCATCCGACCCGCAGATTCAACATATCTCTTCATCTCATTCACATATTTTTCTATTTTTTTACAAAAATATCATTATAACCACTTTTCTTGATTTTCCTATACTTCCAAGAAGACAGTTTTATGGGACGGAGGAAGTAGTATATTTAGTTATTTGATGATTACTCATTTGTCCAATACAATTTGCGAACTTTTTACATTTGTATGTGAGAGTGTTTTAAAATTATTTTTAACAAATTCGCGGGAGTAAGTAAAGAAAAGATAAAAGACAATAAAATAGCAAAGACTGATATCACAAGAAAAGTGAGCTTTTCGAATAAAATAGTGTCATCCGCTCTTCAAAAACACACTATTAATAATGAGTTATTTATGTAATGTAAAACATATATAATAATAGAGCCAAGTTGGATAAACATAGATGTAAAGGTGTCTCTTTCTTAGACACAAGCATAATGTATCTCAATATTTATAAACCTAATATACCGGTATAACTGCATTGTACAAGTGTAAAATTGTGTTCTATTAATCTCATCAAGCATTAATGGATATTTTGTGGTCTCATTTGATATTTAGAATATAATGATCGCATCGTGATTAAAACCATATTTTACATTTTTTTTTGTTAGATAGCACCCCATCCCATGTCCACAATTTTTTCCAATAAAAAACTTAAGTATTTTTAAATTTTGATGAGGTGATAACACCCCATTCCTTGCATATCCCTTTGTAAATCCACCATTGCATACACATTTAACAGGGTGTCTACGAGGTAGGGTCTTCTAATTAGATAATAAAAGATATGGAAATGAAAATAAAACAGGAAATAACATATACAATATACCATATTACATATATAGTTGGTTACCAAAAAAAAAAAAGTTTGAGCCATTTGGAACATGTAGACAATCATACTTCAAAGCTATACAAGCCAACCAAACACAAGTCAAAAAAATCATAAGCAAGAAAAAAATTGTCTCAAAAATTTTGTTATTATTTCTACAAATGCATATGAGAATACTACAAAAAATTTTATCCTCTACTACACAATCAATTTTGCCAAAGTTACAAGCAATTATCAATATAGTATATAATATATTTCGAATTACATATGATCAAAAATTTAAGCTGATGATTGTTGCATCATGACTTTATCATTACTAAGTTCTCTTGTTTTTATAATGCATCTAGAGACACAATCCATTCCCTCATAAAGCTCATCAATAGCCAATTCTAGTGTCTCTAATTGATTCAATAAAACCTTCATATCACCACATGATTTTTTGTTAAATAGAACACAAAGAACACAGTCTAAACCCTCTATATCACTAAAATCTTGTATTCCTTTGTTAACATCTTTATATTTGATTAATTTTGCAACCAATGACCAACCACTTGCATGACACGTGTCCTTTTTCCCATCAAATATGAGATCATATACCTTAATATCACCATACTAATTGATTCAACCTCCATTAACATCCTTAACGTATTATTTTCATTATCATTCAGAACATTAAACTTTTCAGCTTTCTTTATATTCATAAAATCCCTTAGATTAATTTTTGTCGATTTTCTTTCTTGATATCATATAGTCTCAATTCCTTTATTATTGTTTCCCCTACGAAGAGCTGATTCGAGTTCGAGAATGGATTCTTTCATTTGTGACAATGCTTCTAGAACTAAACTAGAAATCTCTAACAATACAAGAGAACCTTCTAGAACATATATGTTCAAGATTTCCCTTAATGGAATGTTTTGAAAGGGTTTGTTGGTTGTATGGCAAATGAATGTAATTGTTTAAGTGTTCATACATATGTTTTGTATTACACAAGTTTTGGTAAATGGATGATGAAGTTGAAGAAGGTTCTATTAGTGAGGATTTTAGCCTATGCAAGTGATCCTCAATGGTTACTATAGTTTTGGTGGGTCTAGTGGAGGGCAAACTTATTGAAGGAGTGTGAAAAGTGGATTTTAGACTATTCATTTTTGAGTGGAAGAATTTATTTATTTATTTATTTTTTTGACTTAGAGTAAGAGGATGTTTTGCTCTATTAACCTAAGCTAAGACAACATATATATATTTATATGTTTGAGGAAGGGGCTCAGGAGAGGTAAAATTCTTATATAAAGGCTTGAAAAGATGAATACCGAGGAATTTTTAGATCTAATGTTAAAATCTTAATCTCAAAAAATTAGAGTTGACTATATAAATTAATAGATCATTTTCAGTGGAGCTAATCATAGTGTAAATATATGATTTTAGTTGTTGGGGGAGAATTTATGGTACTATTTTAGGGTGAGCCAAATGAATTAACACTCGTCTCAACATCTATTCAAATTACTGGGATTTTTCTGTGTTATATGTCTCATAATTTAATATTAATTGGGTTTATTGACGACCTAGGACATGGTATAGGCAATTTCGGCCAAATTCTTCCCCTATGGTTACGGTTGAGTAATAGTCATTGTAGTGCAATATTTTAAATATCGGTTTTTGAAGGGAGAGAGTAATATTTAAATCAAAATTAATCGATAAATAATACCCAAAAGGCAAATGAGAATTTGGTATTTGAAGGGAGAGAGTATAATACTATATTTGGGTAACATTTTTGGAGAGAAAATAAAGGAATGGAAGAGGGAGGAGGGGAAGGGAAAGGAAAAGAAGAGAAATGAAAGGGAAATAACTCTTGTTTGTGTAGGAGTGAATGAAAGGGAGATGAGAGCTTTCTCTTCAAATCTTTTCAACTTTGAAGAGATTAGAGCCTTAAAAAAAATCCGTCAAATCCTTTTAATTTCCTTCCTTCTCATTTTGCTATCCAAACAAGAAATTTGTCATTCCTCCAAATCCCTCCTCTTCCTTTTCCTCCATTTCTTTCCATCCAAACACACCCTAATAGCTGTTTACTTGATGGTAAAATTAATTAATATTAATATATATAATTAAACTAAAAGGCCAATACTCTAAATCTTAGTGCTCTTATTTTCAAGCAAAATTTAAGTTTAAAATAAATGTTTATCCCCTTTAATTTTCACCCAACTTTTATTACTGATCGATTAGATAGTTTTAAAAACTTTTCAACTCGGCTTATAAAATACTTCGTGCAAGCTTGTAGTTTCGGTCTATGTTTCCTCATCTAGAACAATTGGGAAATTAAATTTTTTCCGAGCACGCGCAGCATTGAAGACAGCACGAAGTATTAGAAAAACACGCACACAAGCATTTGAATATCTGATTCCCCCGTGAGTTCTGTCATTACGTTATGATCATGTGGTTTGCATTAGAAATCATTAAGATTTTGATGGGTGTTAGGGCACAAAACGAGTCTTGACAGCCTTGATTTACTTTCAAAATGGCACTCCAACTAATACTTATAACTTTTTCGCTTGTGGGAGACTGTCTCTTTGTGAAACGATATCAGATTAGAGAGCTTATATTCTTTCGATTTGTATTAGTTGGGCTATTTAATCCATACAAGATGTGTGTCTCATACTAAAAATTTATGTTTGAATAATTTATCCGATTAGATTTAAACGATTTCTTAAGTTAGTTGGAATGACAAAGGGGTACATGTTTTCTTAACTGCAATTCAAATACAACAATGTACACAAATTGTACTCAATTTTATGATGATTTTTAGAATAGAGAACTACACATAAACATACTCATGCACAAACAAAATTGAAAATGTTAACTAAGAAGTTAACAATACCGTAGAAGCAGTAAGAAAATATGAATTGAGTTGGTCACTTAACATGATATTAGACGTCAACATGCTAAAAGATTATCATAAGTTTAGATCTTATTCACAACTCATATCAAGTAAATAATTTATATCCAAAATATGAGGACGACTTGTGTTACATTTACAATTCTAATCCAAAAGACTTTTGCGTGAGGAAGCTTGATAGAGTATATAAAATATTTTAAAACTTCAACCATCAATCTAAGTTTTTTAGTTGAATAAGTTTCAGGACAACACGCTAGAACACTATCACAAAGTAAATAATAACAATGTCAAAGCTATTCTAAAGCAAATTTTTAGTAAAAATGGAGTTCAAGCTAAATTGACTGAATCAAAACTATAAATCCGAGAAGATGGAAAGTTAATATAAAATCCGAGTCCTTACTTTCTAGTCGAATTTTTTATTATAACATAATTATATGTTTGAAACTTTAATGACATTATATATATATATATATATATATATATATATATATATATATATATATATATATATATAATTAATTAATTAATTTGCAAATTAACTCACTTTGATACTTAAACACATAATTGACATAATATGAATTTTTGAATTCAAGTAACTTGAGTCTAGAGTATCCTTTTGCCATTAGCTAAGGCAACCGCGTTTCCACGGGGTTCCCAAAAGAGCCCCATCACGTGCATACAATGCCTAGATGCCCACACATAAGGGTTAATTAATGATTTAGAATAAAACAATGGAAAATATTCAGATAGCATGTGTGTTTTGTAAATCCCAACTGAAACTTCAATTTTCTTTGAGCTTCTATCCGATGTTACCTGGAACTAATTTAACTAATTTATACATCTCATACTACTACTTGACCAATTGATCGATCGACTCTTGTGTTATTACCAAGTGTAGCATCATGTATAAATTTAGCAATATTAGAGTATAAAATATATTTTGGACCTTAATAATCAACCTAAATTTTTGGCAGTGTCGTTTCTGATATTGTGTGGGCCCTAGACAAACTGAAAAAAACGGACCCTCCCTACAAAGGGTCGATTCTGAACTAAATGAGTGTTTGGAAAAATAACAAAGACGTACCCTATATATTATAATTAGCATTAAAAATGTAGATGTGCCATATAATTCTTAAATGTTAAAAGAACTATTCACAAATTGCAAATTTTTAACTGTCTACTTCCATTAACTAGCATTTTCTAATTTTAGGACCCTTTTTAACTCTGGGACTAGGCAAATGTCTATCTTGTCTATGGTCAGGAACGACCCTGATTTTTAGTTGAGTTGATTTTTTGACATAATATTTAAAATCACGTGACAATAGGTCTCAAGTTCAAATCTCACTTATCCTCATTTAAAGTGGAATATTTTACGCCAATCACCAAATATGATAAAGTTATATGCTGCATTTATATTTCTAATCCAAAGAATTCTCGTATGAGGAGCATATAATATGTTATATGTATAACATATCGTAATCTTGAGCATCTGTTTAAGTTTTTTGTTAAATTGATTCCTTAACAGCCATGATAATAGCTAGGAATGCCACTTCACAAGAGTATATGTATACATGGTACTATCATAAACTACTACAATTATCCAAGGGACACAATTTCTTGATAGAATTTCTTTTTTGTTAAGAGTTGTACTTATATCTGAATCATAGTGTTGTTGATCTGCAAGCCACTATTGTATGAATCATAGTGAAAAACAAGACTTTATACTTGGGTTATTAATTTAAAAATTAGTAAGTTGGTATTTATCTATTTAAAAAGATGTAAAAAAATCTATGTTAAACAAACTTAGAATGTTTTATAGACTAAGTTATAGTTATTACTTGGCGGTTTAACAACCGCATTATTCCTTTAACATAGGTAGTGTTATTGCAATACGTAACACCGCTGTTATTATAATTCTCTAACCTGTGAAGATGAAATTTTTTACCAGTTACAACTTACAACCTAGTACTAAGGTCTTCTAGTTTTTACAATCTTGTATTTTATTACCAATAACCAACTTCATACGTCTTAAAGTAATCATTCTGGAACCTTAAAATGATTATTTTTTATAGTATTAAGGTGATCACTTGTAACCTTAAAATGATCAATTAGAGAAATAAATAGTATTAATTATATGGGCTGATCTCACACAAGACTTGCTCAAACCATGGGAATCTTGATGAGATTGTTTGTGATTCAAAAACATCTGGAACCTAAAGAACATAACTATCCACAGTTACAACTTCCAATTCGCAAAAGATAATAATTCTATTATTTTATTGAATAAAATATTGGTTGTCATTTACAGTAGAGTATCTAAAAGGGACAAGGACAACAAGCCGGACAACGATGGTACAACACTCAAAGCTAATACATTACTGAAAGATCACTTTTGTGATCCCTAATTCCTATTGCCATTGCCGAAAGGGTGCAAGGAAAAAGTTTTTTGTTATGTAGATCCTCTTTTGATTCATCCAATTGATTATACATAGCGGCGAAACTTAGGATCAGAAATTGAATAAATAAATTTTCTAATTTAGTTTGATTTCTATAATTCAGTTACAAAAATAAGTAGATTAAGTGTAATTTTAAACTCTTAAACTCTTATTTATAAAAGTATTAACTTGAGTACTAATTTAACCAATACTATAAAATTTTTAATACCGTCCTTATATATATATATCATCCTTTTTCTTGAATAGTTATTTTTTGTGATTATTTTTTTATAAATGTGAGCTATTACAAAAAAGGGATAATAGTATTATAGTATTAGGAAATGTGACAAAAGGAAGAATGCAATTGCTGCTGTTGTAGGCTTGTAGCCTTATTTATGGTATATCAGTATATGGTGCACTGAAATGATGTTATTTAAAATTCTAACATTGTGTTTGGACAGTAAAATTGGAGAAAAAAAAAGAAAGGGAAGAAAAAGAGAGGGAAAATATTTCCACGCTAGTTTAGAAAGGAAGTAGAAAGAGAAAAATTTTCATTTTCCTTTCAGATTTAAATTTTTCTGCGTATAAAAAGCTTCTAATGTTAATAAAATTAAGGGACTTTATCCTTTTAAATCCCTTCCCTTCAAACTCCTTCTCCTCCCTTTTTGCTATTCAAATAAGTAAGTTTTCATTTCTCTAAATCTTTTCTTTTTTTTTTTTTCATTTCCTTCAATTCAAACAAGATTTGAAGCACAAGAAAGTAAAGCATGGAAGTGAAGTGAAGATTCATGTCGATTCCTGTCAAGGGTATTGTTGAGACTTGAGACCCCTTGGAATTAGGAGTATTTTTTGATAGTGCATTCACATTGGGTCTTAGCCCAAGAGTCAATAGCCCACTTACAGAAAGACTTACAAAAGAGTCCAAACTTTTTCAGCCTTATTCACCATTTTGGGGATTAGACATCAATTGAGAGTATCTTCTACTTCTTTATCCATCTGTAATATAAACATAATTTGATATAACCGACTACTACTTAAAAAGCAAGGCACGAATCGATCTGTGCCCAGTAAAATCAATTAATTATTAGATAAAAATATAAGCTAAATATATGAATAAAAATAAAAAAAAATATATTAAACATTGACAAAAAAAATTAGGCAAACTAAATGGCATTAACTTAACAAAAATTAGGTTAACTTTGCAAATCGACAGTATACAAGACAAAAGCCACCGTTCATGTGACAGTACTCCTACTAGTCCTATTTCCTCAATTATCATTTCTTTTTATATGTAATTTTATGTATATTTTGAATATCCTTTATCATCATCAATTTAATATTCTGTCGGTAAACAGGATCAGGATGAGAGAAGATAACATACATTTCTTACTTATTGTCTTCTTCTTAAAGAGAGGATTGGAGGAATGCGGTCAATTTTACCCCCAAAAGAAAAAAACCTTGCATAAGAGCATATTTTAAATATCTTTATTTTAAGTAAAAGAAAAATTATGAAAATTTCATATTATTAAAAAACTAGGTTATAAAAAGATTAAGATAAGATTTTATATGACTATGTTATTTTTTATGTTGTTGTAAATGAGTCGAAATTACCGAAATAAAATTGAAAAGGAATAGTATTACGAGATGTTCAAAACAAGTCAGATGACCTGATATTTATCTAACCTTGGAATCGAACCCGACTTCAAAATAAATTTAAAATAATATAAAAATTAATGCTGACATAAAACCTAATTTTAAACCAACCCAAAACCCAAAAATGGCAAAAAACCGAACTAGAAAAATATCATCTTTACTGAATCAGATTAGACAGTTTTTTCCATACACCATTCTGTCATACTTGCCTTCATCTACAGCTACTCCAACAAGCCCACAACAACATTATGTGTACAGCTACTTCAACATTATGTGCTCTATCTCAAAGAACGAATTATAGCCTTCTTCATAATAACACTATTATTTCTAATTTATTTTATTTTTATTTTCAATTAAAATTTATATATTTTTCTTAATTCTGATTCAGACATTTGATTTATATTTATTTATACTTCCATCATTTCCATCTATTTCTTCAATTTGCTCATAAAATATACTCCATATTGTTATCACTATATTTAGTTATTTAATTGAGGTTATTTCTTTATAACAGAGGAGTAATATATGGTTAATCTATTTACTTGAAGTACATTTGATTGTACAACCCATATTACAAATAAAATGGTTTACTAAACTCTAGTTTGGTTCAACCACAATTTTTAGCTATGTATAACTAATCGCAAAATATAGGATTTTAATCCAATTTTAACTATATAATTCTATATTTAAATTGATTCAAACTGATCAAAACTTATAGAGGTTACACTATTTACTTGCTATATTTTTACTTTTTACGCAATTTAATGTGTTATTTTAATTATTTATATATTGAACAGTGCAGAAGCCAACGTAACAGAAGCACACATATTCGAATCTCATCCACGCGTAAATGGTGTGATAGAAATAACATATTATAAGAATATAACCATCAATTTAAAATTTTGGTTTAATTAGTTCTTTTGTACTGATAGAGTGTATATATTACTTCATCCGTTCTGAAATATAGAGTAATAAACAAAGCAAAAATTGATGAATTATTTAAAGATCCGGTGCAATTTGAAAAATTATGATACTCCCTCCTTGCCTTATTGTCCCATTTATTTTTGGGCACTATTCACTTATTACTTTTAATTTGTATGTTACTCTTAATCTATAAGTTAAAACATAGTCATATGGGATCTTGTTTGATTCGTCTCAATACAAGGATTATAAATATCAACTTTTTATTATTTTTAATTAAGAATAATTTGAGATATTAAGGGTTAAAATGTTGCCTCGGTAAGTGTGAAAAACTAAATGGGACAATTAGGCTGAATACCTTATATACACTATGTAATTTACTATTGAGACTCCCAAGTTTTTAGAGCCCTGTGCAATCGAACATGTCGAATATGCTCAAAACCTTCCCTGATTACAATTATTAACACTATTTATCGTTTAAATTTATTTTATATATTGCGGCTAATGCGTAAGGAAAAATATAATCAAGTGAACTTTTTTTGAATCGTCTAATCACATAATATCATAATATTAACTTTTTGTATATACAAAAGAAATAAATAAACCAAAAAAATAAGCCGGTCTAGTTATAGCCTTATAATATATTTTTGTCACATATTGTGTGTGTTTAGTATCAAACCTAGTAATTCATCGATTATTTGATATCATTTTATCCATTAAACATCTTAATTAAACCGTTGTTTTCTCAAGAGATCTCCATCCTTAATTCTTCGACTTCGACCAAAGCTGTCTAATCGTTAAAACACTTCTTTTCATTTGGACCAATTATTTATCAATCGACACATTAAGTAATAATAAGATGATTCACTTCAAAAAATAATAAAAAAAAAAGATGATTAATTTTCATTCTTTTATCATATTATTAAATTACAAAATTAGAACACAATGATCTCTTGGAATGTATGAGTTGATTTAATTTGATTTCTTCATTAAGCTCAAATCAAAATCGTAAACCACAATTAATTTTAAAAAAACAAAACAAATATATGATTAGTAATTGCTAAATCACAAAATGCAGAAAATCATGAATCCACATGCCGTCCCAGCCTGTACTTTACCCACTCCTGGGCGCCTACTTTTCTTAACCACCCTATATAAAACCCATCCTTCCTCTTTCTTTTCATTCCCATATCTCTTCTTCATCACTAAATTTTTCTAAAAAAAAAAAATTAATAATCCCTCTTAATTTATTAATTAAAATCATGGGCCGATACCGCCGTACGGTTTCCTTCCCGAACCCACTTAGCCCGCAAATGCGGCCCGGTGGATCCGCTTCGAAGTCTTACCATGTACGATCTGTCTCGCTTCCTTGTTACCGATTGCACCCTTTGATTCCGCAGCTCCAGGAAGAGTTAGTCGGGCTTCAGGCCTGGGAATGGGCCCAATCCGGGCCATGCTCAAGAGTTGTGGACGGGCTTACTCGTTTAAAGGGTGTTTTAGATTCTCTTGACGATGTACTACAGCTTCCTATGACTCAAGATTCATTCTCCTCGAAAACCAACGTCGTTGAGAAGCTTCTAGAAGACTTTCTCCGCTTCGTGGACGTCTTTGGAATTTTTCGGGCTTCCATGTTGGGCCTTAAGGAGGAAGTTACTTCGGCCCAAGTCGCCCTTCGTAGGAAGGACGACTTAAAGTTGACCTTATACTTAAAGGCTCAAAAAAAGATTGCCAGTGATATTGGCAAGCTTATCTCCACCATTCCCGTGCCCTCGTCGAATGGAACTACTAATAATGTCTTAAATTCCGACTCAGATGACGAGCTAGGGTACGTCATCAGGGACGTGTACAGGGCAACAATGTCGGTTTCCGAGACGGTCCTACGGGCCATCACGGGCTCTTTCGGGCTATGTAGAAGGCCCATATGGGCCAGTTTTGGGCTGGGAAAAAAGGTAAGAAAGGATGATCAAGCGATGATAGAGGAGTTCCAAAAGGTCATTGGAAGAGTGGAGAGTTTAGTAGAGTTAAAAAAGAATAATTGTAAAGGAGAGAAAAAGAAGAATGAGGAAGAAGTAATGAGAATGGGAGTATTAAAGGCAATGCAAGAGTTAGATAATTGTATTGGAGAATTGGAAAAAGGGAGTGAAAGAGTGTTTAGGAGTTTGATTAGTACAAGAGTTTCTCTCCTTAACATCCTAACTCATGCATAGGTGTCTTTGAATCTAATGGAGAGTTTAGTTAATAATAGTAGTTTAAAACAAAGAATTGCAAAGAAAATAGAAAAATCTAAATTATTTTTTGAACTTTTGTTTTTGTAAAGTCATTGTTTATAAATATGGAGTGTTCGGCAAACTAATTTATTGAAAATTTGGTTTGTTTTGATACAAATAGAGAGTTGGATGGTCAAATCATCCAATGATAATGTTTGGTAAATTAGTTGGTTGAAATAACTTATTCATAACAGCTTATTATTATAAATAAGTTGTTTTTGAATAAGCTGCTCAATAGTGTGTTCAAAACCAACTGGTTAAATCAGTTAATATATCAGCTAGTTAAATCAGCCTCTATATTCAGCTATTTGCTACCGGTTATTAGCCGTTTGCCAAAGACTCCATAAAAATGTTATACACATATTTGAAGAATAATTATCATAGTATACCTTTAAGAAATCAAGAATTATACTCCCTTCAATTCATAGCAATTATTCCATTTGATTTTTGGATTCTATTCATCGATTATTCTTAATTTCAGTTTTGTCTCAGTTAAAGCAAATATCATTACTTCCGAATAAAATCTTAAATTCGATTATCACCTACAAATCCATCCTATATTTCAACATATGTTCTAATATAAGACGATAGTTTGGATTGAGAAGGTCTCTTTCTGCATATACTTGTTGGTTTTTTCTTATTGACAAGCAAATCAATCGATCCTTTTGATGTTGAAAAGAAAGAATTTCATTACTAATTGATCATTTATTTTATATGAGATACTATACATTTATGATCTTTTCAATAAAATTTAAAATCCATGTAGGAGGAAAAATGAGAAACAAATGCTTGTAAAATGTTAAGAATAATTTAAGATTTTAGTTTGATTCCTTTATTAGTGTTTATAGTAATTGTAATGCATAAATCCATAAATAAAAGATTAATTTCATATCTTATCAAAATAATTTTCATCACATTTTTATACATATGTAACTCGCATTGATATTTCTAAGACGGAATGAATTAAAATAAATTTCAAAATATATTAATTTTACTTTTTTTTTTTTTGATTGCTACAAAACTTTCATTATAAAATTCTCTCATTTAAAGAGAACTTATAACAATTATAGAAAGAAGAATAGTGAAGTATGTATTATTTATGGTTGTTTTACTAATAAAATTTTACAAAAGTCTACAGAATATTCAAGCATATTCAATTTTTAATTGATGTGACTTCAATAATTTTACAACATTATTTCATGTAACAAAACAAGTGTTCCTTTAAATATTTAATGTTTACTTGTTTGTCTCAGTCATTTTGCCCATTTACTTTTAAAACGAATTTCAAAAGTGAATGAGTTAAAGTATTGAAATATTTAAAAATAAGAGATGGAATATAAATATTGATGTCATATTCAAATATAAAAATAAGATAAATTAATTATACAGGCTAAAATAAAAAATAAGGCAAATTATATATTAGATGCTAATAAATCACAATGGGGAACGACAAGATAAGATAAATCAACAATAGCCAATAATGTTTTTGTTTATCAATAATAAGGCAGGCAGTTGCAAGTTTGTTTAATGATTCAAAGATATTGTTGTCTCATAGTGATTCTAAATCTAATAATTAATAAATTGTTTTGAGAAGCTATATAAAGTATAAATATATAAAAAATACATATTACATGATGGTCCATTATCCCATCTTTGCTTCAAATTTTGCATGTTTTTTATGAGTTGTGTGTGACCCTCACCCTCTTATATGAGCTGTCTCATGTATGATAGGTGCCGTTGTAGTTTAAGCCTAAAGGATATACTATCTGTGTTTTTTAATAGTTGCCACAGTCAGTGTAGCAATAACTATTCATCAATTAATAATTATTTATTAATTAATTTTATTTTATATATTTTTTTTACGTATAATGTATAATTTGCTATTCAATGCGCGATTTTGATCATATAAAACTAATTTACAATATTAAGAATTAAAATCGTTCATTGAGTAGCGTGAAAAATAAAAGTGTAACAATTATTAGTAGCCAAAGAAAGTACATTGTCATGAAAGAGGATAAAACAGCAAAATGGAAAAATTTTAGTTTTTTAAAATTTAAATATAACCAATTGTTTATAATAATTAAAATTCAGTCTAGTTAAATTATATTCTCTATACCACTCAATTTGCCTTGTTTTTTTATTTTAATTTATCATAAAAAATTTACTCAGTATCTACTTTTAATATAACTCAGTACTTTGATCCTATATCTATTTTTGGTCTTCAATATACTCAATTTCTAGTCTCCGTACCAAAAGTCAACGAGACTAAATGATTAGAACATAAAATTAGGTCATAAATTCAACCCAACAGATGAAATTATTCCCTAATTTTACTAAAATAAATTTAGACTGCTTTCATCTTTGCTCTGAAGGGATTTTGTGATAGCTTCAACCCTTTGAACTTCTGGGTGCTTATATACTCCATATATTCAATCTACAGTATGGAAAAAGCTAAACGTATAGCAAAAGCCAGAACATTCAATTTTGTACAATGAAAATCATCTCATATTTTCAAATATGAAATATGTATTTTCTAATCGAATTCGGGTATTAATAGCTTCAAGCTTCAAGATATATATAATTCAGCCTTTCCATCGATGAATAGACTCATAAACTCTTCACCGTCAACTGTCTCCTTCTCCATGAGTAGCTGAGCAAGTTTGTGGAGGATGTCGATGTGGGTCGTGAGGATCTGCTTCGCTCTTTTGTACGCTGTATCAACCAATTCTCGTACTTCAGCATCAACCACATCAGCCGTTGCCATCGAGTAATCTTTTTGACTCGACATCTATACAACAAACGCAAAAAATTGTTAATTACAGCAACAAACGAGAATTCAATTGGTGAGAGATCAGGGACATGTTTGTAGAGGTGTGCATTCGGGTTTTCAAGCTAATTTCGATCATGATACCTCGAGTAGAGTTAATTTTTCAAATATGCAGGTTATTCGGATCGAGTCGAGTCGTACTTGGTTTCGATCAACATGTTCGATTGACAAAAGATGTTTATTGCTTTGAGTGTAGAGAGGTGTTCATTCGGGTTATCGGGTCGGTTCAAAATCGGGTCTTGTGTCTACATTAATTTTACATTATTTAAAATTTATTTTGAAGCCGGGTTTTGTGTCTACATACAACTTCTTCGAAAGGGAAACTTCCTTTGTGCAATCAAACAACCACTACTGTTAAAATTTTAATAATGTGCCTACCTGCTGCCCTAAGAACGGGTTTCCACCACCTCCACCGATAGCAACTTGTCCGATTTTCTTGCTGAATCCAAATCTCTCGACCATCTGCCTTGCCACTCGTGAAACTTGCATAAAGTCATTTGATGCTCCTGTTGTAACATTGTCTTCACCAAATATCACCTCTTCGGCAACCCTGCACAAACATGGCGATTTTCAAGGTCATTATATAATAATGACTAAGTCTTAATCCGAACCATATGGAATTGGCTACATGAACTAAAATATATAAAAATCAGTGATTTCTACTTACAAACCAGGGCCGCTATACAGCAAACATTCCATTTTCTCAACGCCATAAAATGACTCCCACCATTCCACATACGTAGAGTTTAGGGGTCAGATATACGCAACCTTGGGTATAACATGATTCGCTACTTAATTCTTTTTGAATTCGTGGTCACTCAAAGTGACCAAAAATTAGCCCAAAACCGCCTATCATTTGCTTTTCTCGATTCGCACTTCCCGAGGAGATTAGTGAATTACGAATCATGTGGCAGTTGCCTTGTTAGTGATACTATTTCAATTAACTAGAAATGCGCATGATTTGATAAGTCATTTTAATAGGCCATTATAATCCGAAACTAATAAACTAAAATCTTTGACCCCATCGAAGAAAGGGGCACAAAATCAGGGTCGCAATAGATAGTTTATAAATTGAGTTATACAGCGACAATAACAAAAAATCACTGCACACCTGCCACCAAGAGCAACAGCCATCTGGTTTTCAAGGTAGCTTCTGCTGTAAAGGCCTGATTCCAATCTCTCTTCACTGGGAGCAAAGAATGTAAGACCACCAGCTTGGCCACGAGGAATGATTGAAATTTTAGCAACAGGATCATATTCAGGCATAAGAGCACCCACTAGGGCATGGCCAGCCTCTGCGAAAAAAGAACGATGTAAAACAGTTAAAACCGAGGACTAGCATACTAGGTTGATATGTCGAATCGGTCGGTCGGGTCGGTTTTGGGTGTGTCGGATTTAACCCAACGAGTCATGGATTTTTCTTATTGCTATAAAAACGAAAAAAATAATGTAATTTTTTGCTTAAAATTAAAATTTTAATTTTTTATCAGGCCAAAGAGAGCCTTTCAAGTCGTATTTCGGGAATATTAACTTTAATAATATAATTGACAAATAAATTAATATTTCTAGGTTGTAACTTGAAAAATTTACATAAAACCCATAAATTCACCAAATTGTAGTAAAAAGGGTCATGTTGGTTAATCGAATTGGTATCGGAAGGGTATTCAGATCGGAACAATATTTTCGGGGTATTTGTACCGGAACAAAAATTGACCGGTCTAATTTTACGAAAAAACGATTGAGGTAGAATTGCTCATTTTGACCCACCGTGATAAGCTACCAATCGCTTCTTCTCTTCAGAAACAACTGCATTCTTCTTCTCTGGGCCAGCAATTATTCTCTCTAAAGCATCAGATATCTCGTCTTTGCTGATTTCCTTAAGTTCTCTCCTAGCTGCAAGTATAGCAGCTTCGTTCATCAGATTCTGCAAGTCTGCTCCGGTAAAACCAGGGGTTCTCCTTGCAATCTTTTCAAAGTCGACGTCCTTTGCTAGTGCCTTGCCACGGGAGTGAACCTATAACATTAACAGGTATAAAAGAAGTCACAAAACACATCCATTTTATAATGGGCTCCAAGTTCCTACCTATAAAAACGAGTATTTTTTACATTTAGAACTCCGTCTTTTCTTCAAGAGAATTATTTTGAGAAATGGCATGAAAAAAATCACTCAAAAAGTACATTAGGAAAGCATCACATCCATTTAAAATTACTTTCCTACATTTCATATCGAAAAAATATGAAAATATGAAACCTATAATCAATAGGTTTCCCCTTTTTCTCATCTTGTTTGAAGCGGGCCAGATAAAGAATGACATGAAGAAATAGGGGTAGGTAACTTGAGCAACAACATCAGCATGCCATCATGGCATCGCCCCGAAAGTAAGTGACTCACGCTTATTTAGGGTTTGGGGGTTG